>NC_068318.1:31441264-31548764 GCF_025860055.1 Xyrauchen texanus
GCTGAGACACGCTTTGATCTTCCAAAGGACACTAATCAAGCAATAGACTTGTACTTGCATTTAACACGAGAACTACCGGAATTCTAGAACTACTAGAATGGCCATAGCGGTCATTCTGACCGTTCATACTAGACTGGACCAAATGTCATGTCATATTTACATTCGAAACTTCTATTGAGGTTTTAGAATGAAGCTTCTAATGTCTGTCGTCATATTTTATATCGTCATCACCCTAAAAATGTATTGAATAAAATAGAATAATATGGATCAAATGGAGCGTAAGCTAACGCATGATAGTCCTACATAATACGATCTTTTTTGTAATATATAATAGTGCTAGACTATATAAATACACATATATATATTATATATTAGCTAGACTGCCCGGAAGGTGCGTGCCTCGCTTTGTGTCCAGCAAGTTTTTTCACCACAGTGAAAATGTTTTCGAAAGTCTAAGCGCCAACAAACATGGATTGAGTAGAATATTTAGTTAGATAAAAACATGTTGAGAATTTTGGGAATTATTACATCTATCCTTTTTCAAAACATGTTGACTTTTGGACTTTACAACGCTCTGGAGTTATTGGAAATTGGAAACAATCCATATGTAGCCGCCACTGGAATCAAAATCCATGAATAAATGAATCTGTTATATTAATAATAAACACCAGGACACGACATTTTAATTCTAATGAATGTGAAAATGTATTAGTTCATCGACAACCACAGAACTTGCTATTGTAGCTGATTACAGATACAAATTTGATTATTTATATTAAATTATTCTCCTAAAAGGGGCCCCTTTTTTGTTCAAGTGAGCCCACTTTTAGGAGAATTCGTTCATAATGATTTTACAGCATATTATTTTCATTATAGTTTTACAGCATGATATTTTTGCTCACAGTAAAACAAATATTGCTTTCTAAATCAGTTTTCCCACAGTTTAGCTGAATGTTCATATTCTTTATTAACCGCTTTGGTCATTTTGGGTTTGGCCTATATGTGTTTCATACATGTCTAAGGTTTTTACTATGCATTGAAATACACTTTGGTGATGTTTTTATAAGCTATTGTATTGATTTGTTTTTATTTTACAAAGAGAATAATTTAATATAAATAATCAAATTTGTATCTGTAGGACTAATTAATATAATAGCAAGTTCTGTGGTTGTCGATGAACTAATACATTTTCACATTAGCTCCCATAGAGCTCCTGGCAGGATTTTGAGGGATCTCATTAATTCAGAAAAACAGAACAAAATATTTTTTTAATGAAAAATGATCTCATAATTCTGAGATAATTAAGTCGTTAATTCAGAAAAACAGAGTAGATTTCTTTTCTCAAGTGAATGCAATACGCTTCCGTAGCAAACAGCCGCTGACTGTCCGACGGTAACAAGGTTGTGCTGTTTAGGATCCCGCCTCATGAGGAGAAATGAAAACAAATGAGCGCAGCACACAGAAATTATAGTTAGTATATGGAGAGATGGGATTGAATTGATAGATGGAGGACACTAAAAAAATCTCTTTATATTAAAGTTAAATGTTTGTTTTTATGTTTGTGAGATTGTGTTTCAATTTTGCATCTTGTGTAACAAATAATCTTGTGTACCTGCGGTTTGGTGGATGTGTCTCTGACTAATGTCAGATTAAACGGTTAGTTTGAAATAAAAGTTTGTTTTGTGAAAATTTTTGACTTTATAAAATGATTCTCTCAAGTCTTGGCTATTAAACAATAAATAAGGTAAGACATATTTTTCTTATATATAGTTTAGTAGCCTATTATTCTTTTTGGCAAAATTTATCATTATAAACAACTTTATATCCATTTCCTGGATTTTGTATCGCCATAGTCCCTAAATGTAGCCTATATGTAAATGGAGGAAATGCGATTCAAATAGAAAACATTTTTCGATCGAGAACATCATTGTGTCCCCCCCACTTCTCAAACCAAAGTTACACCCTTGCAGTGGAGGGTGTGGTTAGGGACCATCTGAAAAGTCCACACATTGTGCTAAAACATGCTAATACAGTGGAGGGTGTGGTTAGGGACCATCTGAAAAGTCCACACATTGTGCTAAATCGTGCTAAAAAGTCCACACATTGTCTGAGAGCCAAAGGAGCTTAACAGCAGTTAGACCAGTTTAAACCAGCTAAGACCAGCAAACCACCTCAGGTCACTTCCCAATAAACTCCTTCCAGCCATTTAAAGGGACAGTTCACCCAAAATAAAAATTCTCTCATCATGTACGCACCCTCATGCCATCCCAGATGTGTGTGACTTTTTTTCTTCTGCAGAACACACATGAACATTTTTAGAAGCTCTTTCACATTTTTAAGCACCAAAAATCACATAAATCAGCATAAAAGTAACCCATAAGACTCAATGTGCTTTTTGGAGGTTCAAAGTTCTGGTCACCATTCACTTGCATTGTATGGACCTACAGAGCTGAAATATTCTTCTAAAAATCTTCATTTGTGTTTTGCAGAAGATAGAAAGTCACACACATCTGGGATGTCATGAGGGTGCGTACATGATGAGAGAATTTTGACAATTTATTTTGGGTGAACTGTCCCTTTAAGGAGGCAAGTGGAGTCAACAGGTTACTAACAATGAGTTATTGTGGATTATTTTGCAGGGAGGAACTTTCATTTTGTCCTTCTATCTGTCAGAAATATGTGCAATTTGGATTTTGTGAGCTCAGAGTAATTCCGAGCCGAGTAATGTTCTCATTGCCTTTGAAGGGATCAAGCGTCTTTTGGAGTGGAGCGTTAAGCCCAACAAATTGCTCTGTTTCCCGCTGCGGCGGCGTATCTTATTTTGCTCTAAATTGGCCTGTGAAATATGCCAAGAGTCAAGGTACAAATCCTCTTGCGCTCGAAAGAGAGAAAAAACCCAATGGTGCTTGCGTTTTAGACTCCAAACGCCTGCCACGAAAGACTTGCGGTTCTCACGTTGATACCTTGATGGTGTTATTGTCAAGAAAATGTGAGATGACTAACTGGACAGAGTAAGTTAGAGGAATACATGTCACCTAAAATGACTTTATTTCTTCTGTGGAACACAAAAGGAGAGGTTAGGAAGAATGCTCAAGCTGCTCTTTTTCAAAACAATGACTGTGAATGGGGACTGAGGCTAATAAAAGTAGTTCAATTGACTTGTGCTCCATATACCAAGTCTCCTGAAGCCATACGATAGTTTCGCTAACGAGCAGATGAAATTTCCGTCATATTTGACAGAGAATTTTCCCCTCCGTCGTAGCACTCAAATCTTATTTGTTGTTCTTCTCCATTCAAACGGGCGCAACAACCAGTGCCGTTTTGCCATTGTTGACGTCACATTATCAGTGGTTTACTATTTAGAAGTTTATGGCGCTTTAAAGGTGGGTGTGGCAGGGCGGAGGGCCGGGTCGTGATCCTACGCACCCGGTCCCGTATTAGGCTAATTATGCCTCTGTGAGGGTTAAAGGCTGACTGCAGGGGATCGTGCGGGAGAGGGATATTGTTTACGGACATGTCCGTCATGTGTGTGTTTACGTTGCCTTTTAAGTTTACCATTAAACCTATTATTTATATCGTCAAGCTGGTTCTCGCCTCCTCCTTTCCATTGATCACTTTACAGTGGTGCCGAAGCCCGGGAAGGAGGAGGGATACGCCGTAGTAGAGTTCTCGCCACTACAGTCCACCCCAATGGAGCCGCCGACCACGAGGGGAGAAGGGGCTCCTAACCGACCGCCTGGAGCGGTCAGGGCCATTGCCAGGGGTGCAGGAGTCACCTACCGGCCGCTGAAACACGGCGGGGTTTAAGACCGCCGACTGAGAGTGGGGAGGGGCTCACTGGCGACCGCATGGAGCGAGAGAACCGCTGCCAGGGGCGAGGGAGACCCCTTCTGTTCCCCGAGAACGCGGCGGGGTGTTCCGTCCGCCAGGGGCTGGAGGTCTGCCTCTGATCCGCCCGGAGAGGCTCGGCAGTCATCCGATAGAGGGTGGAGGAGTGGCCGAGGAACAAGCTGCGGCGTATCGGAGAACTGGCAAGCTTTTTTTTTTTTTCATCTCTCTCTCTCTCTCTCTCTCTCTCTCTCTGTCTCTCTCTCTCTCTCTCACTGTCTCTCTGCGTTGGCCTTTTCCCTCTTTTAAATTTTACAGTTTTTTGGGGGGTACTACACTGTTATAGGAAGTACCCCCCATTTGAATTATTTCTGTTTCCCTCCCCTTGTCCCCTCCCTCGTCCAGGTAGATGGGGATGACCTGCCGGTAGACAGCGCAGAAGCCTGAGAGAACGAGGGAGGAATGTGGCAGGGCAGAGGGCGGGGCCGGGTCGTGATCCTACGGACCCGGTCCCGTATTAGGCTAATTATGCCTCTGTGAGGGATAAAGGTCGACGCGGGAGAGAGAGATCGTTTACGGACATGTTCGTCATGTGTGTGTTTATGTTGTCTTTTAAGTTTACCATTAAACTATTATTTATATCGTCAAGCCGGTTCTCGCCTCCTCCTTTCCATTGATCCCTTTACAGTGGGTAAACAAATTTCAAAGTTGAACACATAGGGGCGTCATTTTTCACTTCCTGTTCTGCACTTGGATGTATGACCATGAAGAAGTCAACAGAGAAGATTTGGAACTAATTTACCATCTATTCTCAGATCCTCAAAAATAAACTATGAGAGTCACATGTTTCTATGGCTACAGGCGGCCCACCGAAGCCATTATGATAATAAAACCTCTTCACACACTTAACACCATTCTTTAAGCTGTGCTCATTTAAATAATCTGAAGTCAACTGTTCCCTAAAGCAACTTTTAACTAGTGTTGAGCTCTGTAACGCTCATCAGAAAGAGTGATGTTTTTATGCAGGAAGGATTATTAGCAACACCCGGAATAAGATAGGAGAAATATAGCAACATGCAATAAAGCGCACCTTAGCAACCTCTAAGCAACATCTTTACAACACACTATTAGAATTGAACACAATACAGAATTTAAGATGTGCTTGAAATGACACTGTGCTAACCGTGTAACTCTTACCCCAATGCTGTCTTCCTGTCGGTACGGTCTCCAGTTGTGACCCGTGTCACTGAACATGAGCAGGTAGCGTGTGACCCAGTCAGAACTCCCATATCGGCCTTGTGTGGCGATGGCTGTGACCTCCGTCCGACGTTCCAGGTCAATTTCAAGCCACTGATATTTATTGGAGTCCAGTGGAGCCCATCCGCCAGCACCTGTGCAGGACAAGAGACAAACGGATTGACTTTTGCGTTCCACAGAAGACATGAGGGCGAGTACATGATGAGAAAATCTTCATTTTTGGGTGAACTTACCGAAGAAATAGTACTTTGCATTAAAAAAGACTATTTTAAAAACGTAAAGATTTTTTTGCATTGTTACATTGTTTTAATGACAACTTCTCATTTCAAAATTGGTCTCACAGAAAGAGAGAGAGAGAGAGAGAGAGAGAGAGAGAGAGAGACAGCTGTAATAATCCATCCATCCATCCATCCATCCATCCATCCATCCATCCATCCATCTTCAACCGCTTATCCGAAGTCGGGTCGCGGGGGCAGCCGCTCCAGCAGGGGGCCCCAAACTTCCCTATCCCGAGCCACATTAACCAGCTCTGACTGGGGGACCCCGAGGCATTCCCAGGCCAGTGTGGAGATGTAATCTCTCCACCTAGTCCTGGGTCTTCCCCGAGGTCACCCAGCTGGACGTGCCTGAAACACCTCCCTAGGGAGGCGGCCAGGGGGCATCCTTACCAGATGCCCAAACCACCTCAACTGACTCCTTTCGACGCAAAGGAGCAGCGGCTCTACTCCGAGCTCCTCACGGATGACTGAGCTCCTCACCCTATCTCTAAGGGAGAAGCCCGCCACCCTTCTGAGGTAGCCCATTTCGGCCGCTTGTACTTGCGACCTAGTTCTTTCGGTCATGACCCAGCCTTCATGACCATAGGTGAGGGTAGGAACGCAAACTGACCGGTAGATCAAAAGCTTTGCCTTCTGGCTCAGCTCTCTTTTAGTGACAACGGTGTGATAGAGCGAGTGCAATACCGACCCCGCTGCCCCGATTCTCCGGCCAACCTCCCGCTCCATTGTCCCCTCACTCGTGAACAAGACCCCGAGGTCCTTCACTTGGGGCAATACCTGTAATAATGCATTAAACCAAAATGAGGTGATAAACAGCATGTAACGAATATTAAACAACAAAACGCACAACATAATCCCTAATCTCTGTATACATGGTGTATTATTAGTGCCGGCAGCCGGACTGCGAGTGCAGTGGCCCACTGTGCGGGCCAGTTCCCCTCTGAATCAACAGCATGAATATAATGCCAGTATTAGTTATTTACCTCCAGTGCAAGTCATGGTTAAACTAAACAAACTAAAACAAGCGTTAAGGGTCAGTGTTTAAACAATGGTTTTGTAAGAACTGTAAGATTAATGACTAATGTCTTTAAAGTTCACATTGATGAATTGTCCTTGTTAGTTGGCTGATGAAGGCTTTTGTTGGCAATTAATTGATCATGTATTCCATTTCAAGAGTGTAGTGCATCATTAGACCGAGGTGATGCAGGCAGAGATCAGTGAGGTGCTTCACAGTTCAACCGGCCGGTGATTTCGGTGGGGTCTATCCTAAGTCCAAGGTTCAGGCAATGGCATATGAAGTATCGAAGGTCTTATGGTTGGAGTTGGCATCAGTTCATCCTCTGAAGTCCTTCGTAATAGACTGAAGTGATGTCTGGCTGGCACAGGCTGCATTTAGTCATCATCACTATGTCCCGTATTAGTAATGCGAATGAGGAACCAACAGCAGGAATGAGATAAACAAAAGCGAAACAAAAACTCTCATGATGGAGACTACAATAACCTAGACAAAAACAGAACAAATAATAACAGAGGAGCATAACAGGAAGACAAGGAACTTACACTGACTACCGACTGGATAAGAGGAGGGGATATAAAGGAAATGTAAGAATTGATCCAGGTGCTGCCCATAAACACAAGCACTGATTGCGCTGCTGAGCAGCACCTGGGGAAACACAAGGGAGAGAAGAAAACACCAGCAATAAATAGATTGAGCATCATTTTAATTAATACATATTAAATGTATTTTTTCTTTTTGTTCCCTTTCACAAGCCTGATTCACAATGTGCTCTAAGTCCTCATGATGGCGTAGTGACTGGAGGTGGTGGCGGAGGACGAATCTCAGTTGCCTCCACGTCTGAGTAGTCAATCCGCGCATCTTATCACGTGTCTTGTTGAGCGCGTTACCATGGAGACCTAGCGCGTGTGGAGGCTTCACATCCACGCACATCTCACCACACGCCCCACCGAGAGCGAGAACCACATTATAGCGATCACGAGGAGGTTACCCCATGTGACTCTACCCTCCTGAGCGACCGGGCCAATTCCATTAAAGAAAGAAAGAAAAATGGTGTAAGGGGGTTAAGATGGGCAAGGAGGAGGCGAGAACCGGCTTAACAATATAAATAATATTTAATAAAATAAAAAGGCTGCCCGTAATTCTCTCTCTTTGTCGCACTGCCGTCTCCAGTCGGCCTTTATACCTCTCTGAGGCTTGATGAGCCTGATTAGGGGCCGGGTGTGTAGCATCATGACCCGGCCCAGCCCTCCGCCCTGTCACATTCCTCCCTCGTTCTCTCAGGCTGGGGAGCCCCCGGCATGATATATACCCCCCATTTCCCTGTGTAGGGGCGTGCCTAACACTCTATCTGCCGGCAGGTTATCCCTGTCTAAAAAAAATTTGAAAAAATGTGGCACCTACACACCGTAACGGCGATCATGCCAAATGTACAAAAACATTTTGAAGAGAGGGAAAGGCCAACAAGGAGCGGCAGTGGAAGAGAGAGAGAGATAAAAAAAACACTTACTCGCCGGTTCTCCGATACGCCGTAGCTCGGTCCTCGGCCTCTCCTCCAACGGACTACAGCCGCACCGCCCCGGACAGATCGGAGGCAGTCTTGCCGGTCCCTGAATGACGGAATGCCCCGCCGCATTCTCGGTAAACAGAAGGGGTCTCCCCCGCCACTGCCAGAGGTTCTCCCGCTCCAGGCGGTCGGCCAGGAGCACCTCCCCACTCGCGGTCGACGGTCTCATACCCCGCCATGTTTCAATGGCTGGAAGGGGTCCCCTCCGCCCCTGGCAGCAGCCCTGACCACTCCAGGCGGTCGTTTATGAGCCCCTTCTCCCTTTGCGGTCGGCGGCCGTTCGTCCGCTCTCAGGCGGCCGGGATCCTCCATCCTCCGGCGGATGGCCGTGGCTGCACCGTTGGGGTGGATGGTAGTGTAAGGGGGTTAAGATGGGCAAGGAGGAGGCGAGAACCAGCTTAACACTATAAATAATATTTAATTAAATAAAAAGACACACACAATACAAACACATACAAGGCAGCTGCCCGTAATTCTCTCTTTCTGTCCCACTGCAGTCTCCAGTCGGCCTTTATCCCTCTCCCTTGATTAGCCTGATTAGGGGCCGGGTGTGTAGCATCATGACCCAGCCCCGCCCTCTGCCCTGTCACAAATGGGTTTGTAAAAATGAGGGTGAGTAAATGATGACAGAAATGATAATTTTTGGGTAAACTACGCCTTAAAGATTTGCATCTGGAACACTTTATTACCATATGCGCTAACCTGCGTTTTTGCTTGATATTCAGAACTAGTCAATTCACCTACAGCAGACCCAAAATTACTGACGCAAAAGTGTGAAAATCACAGTCAAATCTCTCTTATGTACCTGATTTCATGAGGTCACATATGACTCTGTGACACAAAACCACAACACAACAAACAGCAGATGTTGCACATAATACCTCAACAGCGTAGGGTAAATCAGATAAGACGGTGTCACAAATGGAGCCTCTCCATCGTAAATCATGATAAAATGACCCAAACGAGGTGCAGTGAGGTGGGACAGCCCTGAGAGCAGCAGGCATGAACGACACCTGCTCGGGACACAAGCTGTGTGCACACTGGCAGGACAGGAAGTGAGAATGTGGCCAAGAAGATGATATGGGGGTCCCGGCGCCAGATGGATGGAGACATCAGACAGGTGGAGCCGAGCACACGATCAGTGGCTCCCGCTCATCATCAGAGCAGCTAAAGAGACGAAATGTGCATATTCTAGACTGTGATGAGACATAAGAACACATGGGTGGGAAACTCTCTTTTTCATAGCTCTGAAGAATTAATGTTATATTTCATTTAACTATCAACTTTGTCTCAGATGTAAATAAATATAAAAAACAGCTTTTTATAGAGAAGGAATACAGAGCAATAAAATGAATGTGGATAGCAGCTCAGATCATTTGCTCTTTTGATGAGAAACCTTTAGTTCATATTGAGATCTCTGACTTTTGATCAGGGATGGAGAGTCATTCGTTCGGGAATCGGACTACAGTGTTAGCGCTGTATGTTTTCGATTCAGTAAAACGAAGTGGCTCATACGAGTCTTTTGTTTGGGAATCGGACTACAGTGTTCGCGCTGTATGTTTTCAATTCAGTAAAACGAAGTGGCTCGTAAGAGTCATTCGTTCGGGAATCGGACTACAGTGTTAGCGCTGTATGTTTTCGATTCAGTAAAATGAAGCGGCTCTAATAGTTTTAATAATAAACTGAACGAAAAACATACAAACATGAACACAGAGCAGCTGCATGTCATTCTCTCTCTCTCTCTCGAACCATCATCACCGGCCGCCTTTATCCCACACGTGCCCCCATCAGGCTGATTGGGCCCTCTGGACCCACCTTCTTCCATTCTACAACCATCTCATTTTGATTATTTTGATTTTCTAGACAACTATGACCTGCACGTGCTCTTGACAGGTTTTGTGAGATTTCTGAAATGTTCCAATTTCAAGTGCTGCAACATCTGATTTGAATGAGATACAAAAGAAATGTTTCACTGGTTAGCAGGATTTTAGAAAGCCGAGAGAGAGAAAAAAAAACCCCATTTCAGCAAAGCAAACAGTGTTCCAATAAACAGTAGATGTCTGTCCGATGAACTGGCCGCAATCTCATTTATTATTTAACACGCATCCAACATTAAGTGCCAAGGGACAAAAGCTACTTTAGAGCAAGACGGTTCCAGCAAAAATGTCTGAACGTTTCTGGTACGTCGAGCAGATGTGATCATTGGTGGCTTTGATGAAAATAACGGAGCAAAAACAGATGTTGACAGCGGCCATCTGGCTTATTATCCTCGACTCCGGCAAATATAAGAGAGGATCTGGAGTTAAAAGACGACTTTTTGGTTAATTGCGTCTACTCGGGTTATCTGAAAGGGTTTCACTTAGAATGGCTCACCGATCTAATCTGTCCTTTTCAAATTGATTGCATACCTAAATGTCAGGCTGTTTAAATGGCATTCACATCACTTCAGACTGGCAGATTCACAGGTTGAAAACGAAACATGTGAAAGGGTAAATTATAGTTATTATCGCGTGGCCATGGACTGGGATAAAGTCACATGAATAGCTCTTTTCAAGCAGTTCAAAATGTGCTTCTAACGTGAATGCTTAGAGCATGGCTTGCTTTCAGATTACTGATTGAGTTACAGTTTTTGCTTCAATGTATAATGTTCTCATAATTATGGCTTTTACATTACGTGGATAAAATACAACATTTAAAAAGCAAAACAATCACATTTGCATTCTAATTAAACGCTCTGTGTGGTATCCATATCTGTATATTTATCTGCGACCAAGAGCGTAACAATTACACCTGCTGATAAACTAACAGCCGATGATTTAACTGACTGCTAATGGCACACGTAATGATGGAGAGATTTCTGAGAAACGCAGCGCTCTTCACCGCGAGAGCCTTTGGGGAATTATCACAAGCTACCGTATAAACAAGATTGCTTTGCTTATTTCTCCCACGATTGAAAGAGTTTTGCTGGAATATCCCGGCAGGCTTGTGCAGCTGAAGACTGCATGGGACACTTAAACGTCTCATATGATGCGTAAATTCATTATTGGTCTAATAGCAACTATATTTGAACTATTAAGGGCTTATAATGTTCGGCAGCTATCAAAAGAGTGTCTGAAAATAAATGCACATCTCAAAAACTGGTCGGAAGGGTTATGCAATCACGCCTGACTTAATAATCACAACTAATTAATTTTCTGGCCTCTGATGCCCCTCTATGGAGTGAGACTGGGCTGTCGACTCCATTGTCTAGACATTCGCACATGTTTGTCTTCATCTATAAGCACTTCGAGCTAAATAAATGCCAAGATATTTGTGGCTCTATCAGATCCAAGAGAGATTTCAGAAAATCAATACGAATCTTAAACCGGCATTATACAGGACTTGGACTAAAGGTCAATCTGTGGTGTTTAAGCTTTCATGGTGGTGCATAAAGTTGGAACTACTGTCTGTGGGAAATAAAAAAAGTTTGTGATTTCTCAGCGCTGATGTCTGACTCTGGTTCAATAGACACTTAGAGTGACCTCAAATTGATCAGGACTGTTGGCTAGGGATGGGCGATATGACGATATATATATCATGCCGATGATATCAAGTGTCAACCGATAGAGATTTTGCTATATCGTGTATATCGCGATATGTAAATATCCAAGTGCGCAGTGCGTGCATCTCTATTAGTGGCCGTGCGGAGGATACAGCAGTCCACCGTGATCTGTCACACTCTGCTGGGACAGCTTCACTTAATTCAGACAACAAAATCATCTCTTTAACATGCCGATGTTCGCTTGACTACACCGCACATCTGAACTTCTCCATCACTTGATAAATTATTGCTGATCTGATCAATAAAAAAGTCAAGAAAATGAAGGGGAGCTTGTTATTAAAACAGATGTGACATCTGTGTTGTAGTTTCACAAAGCCAACGCAGATTAAAAAAATGTAATCTGCAAACTGTGGCGTGCGACGATGATCACTTGTGGTAATACAAACTTTTGGGTGAACTCCAGAGCAGAAAGGAACCACTCAGAAAAAACCCCAAAGCAACAATCTGACAACCGCATACAACACCCTAGCAACCACATAGCAACCACCCAGAACACCCTAGCAACCACATAGCATCCACCCAGAACACCCTAACAACCACATAGCAACCACCCAGAACTCCCTAACAACCACACAGCATCCACCCACAACACTGTACCAACCACCCAAAACCCCCTAACAACCACATAGCAACAACCTGGAAACCACCCACAACACCCTTGCAACCACATATCAACCACCCAAAGCACAATAGCAACCACCCAAAACACCCTAGCAACCACATATCAACCACCCAAAGCACAATAGCAACCACCCAAAACACCATAGCAACAACATATTGACCACCCAGAACACCCTAGCAACCACATAGCATCCACCCAGAACACCCTAGCTACCACATAGCATCCACCCACAACACTGTACCAACCACCCAAAACCCCCTAACAACCACATAGCAACAACCTGGAAACCACCCACAACACCCTTGCAACCACATCACAACAACCCAAAACCTTAAGCAACCACATATCAACCACCCAAAGCACAATAGCAACCACCCACAACACCCTAGCAACAATATATAAACCACACAGAACACCCTAACATAGCAACAACCTGGCAAAAAAACAAAACAAGCAACAACATATTAACCACCCAGAAAACCCTAGAAACCACATAGCAACCACCCAAACCCCACTAGCAACCACCTGGAAACCACACACAAACCCCTAGAAACCGCACAGCAACCACCCAGAACACCCTAGCAACCACAAAGCAACCACTTTGTAACTACCACAACCACCTAGCAAGCATCCAGAACACATAAGCAACCACATAAATATCACCACAACACCCTAGCAATGACCCCAAACACCCTAGCCACATCGCAGAATTGTAATGTTTTGCACGGCACAATTGTGTTTTAGGGCCAGGCAAAAAAACAAAAAAAAAACCAAACAAACTACGATTTCAAGAATAAATTCAAATTTACAAGGATAAAGTCGTAGCATTATGAGATTTAAATTACGAAACAGCGAATAATTTTCACAACGATAGAATGCAGAGTCAGCAGCTTCATCAATGCAAGAAATGGATGTGGATGATTTAGATAAATCATACATTAGTTTATGCAACAAATAAATCATGTGTCATCTTTTGGCACATCACCACAGAGTTATAATTGTATCCGACATGGCAACGGTTATGTTGGAATTGAATTTGTTCAGGAGAAAGAACCAGATAGACGTTCGCAAAGTTCAGCTCAGCCTGGGTGATGCTTGGGCTGGGTTTCCCGAAGCTCTACGATGAACGTTAGTAGCACTTCAGTTGTACTTAATCTCTACAGCGCGTTCCCCAAAGCATTGTTATCCAAGTAGCATGTAAAACATTTCAAGTTTATCAGATATACTGGGACATTTAATAAATTGTATTCATATATTTTGATAATTGGAAAACCGTTGTACACTCTTTCACGATTTATTCTCAAAATATTTCACAATTTATTCTCAAAATATTACGACTTTAATCTCAAAATCGTATTTATTAGACTTTTTTACATGGCAATAAAATGCTATATAGAGATTTTATAAAGTGCTTCAGTTCTAAGCCATGAACTAAACTAAAATGACAAACTTTGATTTGAACTTTGATTTAAAGCAAAGAAGTATTTGAAAATCGTATTAAAAGACAAAGAAACAAGACTGCACTTAACGTCTTTACTGAGTAAATGAACTACAATCCCCTGAAGTGTAGCGATTGACATAATCTAATTAAAATGATGGAAAAATATACAACTATTGATTTTAAGTTGTTGACTATATGTCTATAAACAACATATTTAGAGATCTACAAGTACATACGTAGTTTGCAAGTGTAGGGTGAGCGACATGATTGCATCATTAACAGTGCGTACAATTACAAACCTGGCTTTGGAGGAGAACGCAGTTATTGGAGTCCGCTGGGCGAAGTCTTCAAGACCCTCACCAGTATCTAGCAAACACAACACCAAGCCCTCATGGAGGTACACCTGGAGCAGGAACAATGCTTCCAACTCCTGATCCAGGCACAAGCGGAGGACCGGAAGGTGCTCTGGAGCCTGATCACCATGGTGGGGGCTGGTGCTGCGACATTCCTGGAGCCAACTCCACCGGTGGCCCTCATGAAGATGGGGCCAAATGATGATCCGGAGGCCTTCCTCGACCTATTTGAGAAGACCGCAGAGGTTTGGAGATGGCCTCCCAATCAGTGGGTGGCACACCTGTTGCCCTTACTCTCCGGGGAGGCATAGCTAGCGACACAGCAACTTCCCACCGCCAGCCTCCTAGATTACATCCAATTAAAGAAGGCCATCCAGCAATGGGTCAATCGGACCCCGGAGCTTTTCCGGTCTGTGAGCTTTGGGAAGCATGGCCTCCCGTTCGCTTTTGTGCAGCAGCTCCGCGATGCCTGCCGGAAATGGTTGCTGTTGGTGGGAACCCGCGGCGTCGTGGAAGTCATTGATCTGGTGGTGCTGGAACAATTCGTCTGCCAACTTCCCCGAGGCATGGACGTGTGGGTCCAGTGCCACCACCCAGCATTGCTGGAGGAAGCCGTCCAGTTGGCAGAGGAATTCATGGTCGCGTTTCCAGGAGGCGGCAAAGTAGTCTCTTCTCTCTCTTCACCCCCTGTGTCTCATGCCCCCCAACCCAACCCATCTCACTCAGCCCTGTCCAGTCCCCACTCCTTGGAGGTGGAGAGGAGCCCCGGCCAAATTCCTCCCCTGGTCCAGTGGACCCTTCCCCTTGTCTGTCCATCCCACTCCCCCTGTCTCCCTCCGCTATCCCTCCCAGGTGGCGAGGTGCTGGAGCTGCGGGGAAATCGGACACAGAGCGTCCAATTTACACCAATTTGTGATGCTTCCGTTCAGTTGGTTTGGAGCCCCGGCCATGTTTCAGTACCTTAAGGACAAAATCCTCACCCAGCAAACGGCATATGCCGCCACATATATAGACAATATCATCATTTATAGTAATAACTGCCGGTGGCATATGCAAAACCTGAGGGCTGTCCTGAGAGCGCTGCGACAGGCAGGACTCATGGCCAACCCGAAGAAGTGGAATTAAGGAATCTAGGGTTCCACTTGGGTCATGGACAGGTGCATCCACAGGATAACAAAACTGCAGCAATCGCAGCCTGCCTGGCGCCCAATACCAAAAAGGAGGTAAGGCACAAACCTACCGAAGGTTTGTGCCTAGCTACTCTGATGCCATCAGCCCTCCGGCTTACCTTACTATAAAGGAGGCTCCCGATCCGATCCAGTGGACAGAGTCTTCCTTAATAGGCCTTCCTTAAGGAAAAGTCTGCACTGTGTGGGAGGTCGCTTTTGCATGCACCTGATTTCTCTCTCCCCTTTATTTTGCAGACTGATGCATCTGACAACAGGCTGGGCATGGTGCTCTCGAAAGAGGTTGGGGGATGAACAGCCAGTGCTATTTATTAGTCGCCAGCTCACCTTAAGGGAGACAAAGTATAGTGCCATCGAGAAGGAGTGTCTTGCAATTAAGTGGGCTGTTCTTACCCTCTGTTCTGCTCACAAACCTCTGCAGTGGCTCCACCGCATGAAGGATACTAACGGGCGGATCACTCGTTGGTACCTGTCTCTTCAGCCCTTTAAGTTCGAGGTGATCCACAGACCGGGGGTGCAGATGGTTGTGGCTGACTTTCTCTCCAGAAATGGGGCGGGGGAGGAGTAGGCAGGCCGGATGTTGTGTAAATACTTGATGAGCTACCCAAGCCCCCGGTAGGGTATGTTTTTCAATCAGAGGATCCACTTTTTATATGTTGCCAAGCAGGTTGAGATTGAAAGTATTTTTCACTAAATAAACACACAAATGCTATTTCATATTTGTATAAGCACCAACATAACAATACATAGTAATAAATGGCTATTTTTACCTAGAACTTTATAAATGTAATTATATATATTGGCGATATTTGCAAATGAAAAGCAGTAGGATCTACAAAATTGGATTGACGCAGAGGAGAAATGTTATTCACATCCAGCACATAACAAAACGCTCAACAACCCAAAAGAGTCTAGCAGCTTTTGATGGGTTTTTATTAGGAAAGCCGTGAGTTTGTTTGTGCTGTGATGTGTCTCCAGTGGGCAGGTGAGTGCATGAGGCGACCGCAGCCTCCGCTTTCCCTTTTTTCACGGCAGCTTTTAACAGAAACATCAGACCAGATGGCTGGCCGCAGCGCCACACCATCCAGAGCCCTGCGCCTTTGAAGTACACCACTCTGGCTCATCGCAGGACGAGCCAAAGCATCCTACACGAGCGCGTTTGTTTGCTTGCATGCATGTATGTGTGCGCTTTGCCTTTGAGGGCTATATCTTGTGTGCAACAACACTTACACTCCCTCCTACTGCAGTCATTAATGTTGTCAGCTTCTGACAGCTGTGTGATAACATGTTTGCACTTCACTCAACACAATGGCAGCGTGTCAAAAAGGTAAAATTATTCTTTTACCTCGAGAAATGAGAAGCCGATCTATTACCTCTTGAAATTAGAGGTGGGTTGCAATTTACACAATTAGAGAGAGAGTGCCGGCACAACTAATGCAATAGACGTAGCTGAATCTCACTAAAGCCACAAATAGTACCAGATGCTCACAGACACACAAGACTGTGAGATATTTTATCAATATATGCCTTTTGTGTGATTTTAAAATGAATGGTATGGAGAGAAATGGAATCAGCGAATGTCGCAAGTCAGACTTAAACCTCAGTTGCATGTGTGCTAAACACCACGCCACGGCTCCAACAACAAATGCATTTATTCTTCACCCAAAATATGAATGTGTTTTGAAATTCAACCATATATATATTTGCAATCGCCTCAATCGGGGTGGCGGAGGACGAATCTCAGTTGCCTCTGTGTCTTAGACCATCAATATGCGCATCTTATCACGTGACTTGTTGAGCGTGTTACCATGGTGACGTAGCACGTGTGGAGGCTTCACGCTATTCTCCGCGGCATCCACGCGCAACTCACCACACGCCCCACCGAGAGCGAGAACCACGTTATAGCGACCACAAGGAGGTTACCCCATGTGACTCTACCCTCCCTAGCAACCGGGTCAATTTGGTTGCTAAGAACACCTGGCTGGAGTCACTCAGCGCACCCTGGATTCGAACTTGCAACTCCAGGAGTGGTAGTCAGCGTCTTTACTCGTTGAGCAAGATAGGCTCCCCTACTATATATTCATATGTATTAATGTACTGTTGCATAAAAATGAATGCAAATACATATAAGAGATGCAGAGCACTTTTGCTGCACTTTGTTCACTGCGATTCTCTGATTGGTGGATCATTTCCCTTCAGGATTACGGGAACTGCAGAAATTGCTTGTGTGTGTGGCTTCAGCTGAAGCATATATTATTGATTAAAAGCCTCAGAGCTCACAGTAGTTCTGTTTTTAAAGGTTTATAAGTAATTGTTAAAAATCAGTTCCCCTATGGAACAATAACCAATGGGATTTGTACTTCCGGATCCTGACTGTTGCAATCAAGCGTGCCGCACAAGCCCTCAAAAGTGAAGCCAAAACGTCTCGATCGCCCCCCGGTGGCTGGTCCTAGTATAGGTCATAAGCCCCGCCTCCCCTTATGACCTAGTATAGGTCATAAGCCCCGCCTCCCACGTGAGACCAACTAAACAATTAAATTACACTTCACATATCTTTTTTCCAAAGATAGTTTCTGTCATTTACTGTCGTTTCTATCACGTTGATGTCATTTCAAGTGTTTGTTTTCAAAATAAGTTTGTTTTAGTTATTTGATGCTATAAAAACGCTGCTGTGACATCATGATTGACAGCTGTGATTGACAGGTTCTCTGAGTGAAGTAGTCACTGAAGCACCAACTGACTTTTTTTCGGGATCTTCAGAGGACTGAGGAGATTGGAGCTTTAAATTTAATATCTAAATTTCTATAATTACTTATTTCACACCGTCATAAGTCAAAAGTCAAAAGGGGCGTGTGCTTGCGATTGATTCAGCGAGAGTGAGGGCGGGGCCTTGATTTCGCGGCTTTACTTCCTGCTCACTACTGCGCAGGTCTGGTCCCGAAATCGCAACTGCGCAGACTCAAGTCCCAAGATGTCAGCGCCATATCGGGACACTGGCGGCTTCAGTTCTCACCAATGGAAAAGAGCGAAGGGGCGTCGGCCATCTTTTTTTACACTCTATGGTTGCAATCTATATACTTCATAAGTATTCCAAACAAAGGCCCTTTTAAAAAGAGAATTTTGGGCTTTCTTTTAACATTTTTGTCCCAGTGTATTCAGAGTTTTTATGGAATGTTGTATAAAAGTGTTTCTACTGTATTTATTCTTCGCCCAATATATGAATTTACAGTAAGAATGGGACATGTTACAAAATAGCCAAAATTCAACTGTCTATATTTGCAAGTAATTCAAAGTAAATGTGAATTGAAGGGATGCACCGAAATTTCAGCCACTGAAAATGTTCCGTTTGACGTGTGTTTTTACCGTCTCTGCGGTTGAGTTTGGCGTATTTGGGTCCATGACTGCTCGACAACTCAGAGGAACTTCTGAAGGCCGACTGGGGCAGATTGGACACCAGTGGAGAATCACAGCTCTCTACAGACACAGAATAAAATATATTATTGACATATGGACAGTAGACACATGTACAGAACAGCCATTTCCACATGTATGTTTGTGAATGTTTACGTCCATATTTATGTCTTTTAACGGATGCTACATTTTGATACAAGTTTTAATACTTACATGTACTTTCAATTCAAAGTCAGTAATATTTGATGTTTAAAACAATATGTTTAAAATGAACAGAAAGAACCCACTTTTACTTCCACAATCTGATGTTGACCTTTTCCTTAGTAACGATGTTCTTCAATGAATCGTGCTGAGTCATACCAGGAACAAGCATTAAGAAAGTAAAAAGGGTCGATTTTGATTTCGTGTTGACTTTAATGAAAGCTAGACTGCCTAAAAATATCAGGACCCTGACATAATGTCACATTTGGTGCGATTGCCCAACACAGCCACAAATTTACTTTCTCACATCAGTGCTCTGAAATTGGGACACTTGAAAATACATTTCAGACCCTTTCTGCTTTATTTTATTATTAAAGTTCATAAGGCTGAATTTAAGACTGTTATAAAATGCTTTTACCTACAGTCATCTCACGAAAGGCTGACAATTTTCCTCTCTAAAAATCACAAAATTATATGAAATAAAGTATTTGTATAGAGGGAAATAAATGTGCGAGGGAGTTTTTAAGCCCATATTTCTTTAATAATAATAATAATAAGTTTTATTTATATAGCGCCTTTCCAGAGCTCAAGGACGCTTTACAATAGACAAGCAACAATAAAGGCAGAGGACAAAGACAGCAGACAAAACAACAGCAGGTAGATAACAGTGAAGGTACAGAAAATGAGAAGGTTAGGTAGATGGGACAGCACCCAGCTGAAAAAAAAAAAAAAACAGTACAACTTAAGAGTTATAACATTCAGCAAATAAGTGAGTTTTGAGCATGGATTTGAATTCAGAGATAGTGTTAACAGAACAGAGTGATCGGGGTAGAGAGTTCCATATTTTGGGTGCTACAACACTGAATGATCTGCCCCCATCGAAACAAGGCGATGCCGAGGAACGACGAGAAGGCTAGAGTCGGAGGATCGTAGAGAGCGAGTCGGTGCGTAGGGGTGAAGCAGATTACAGAGATAGGAGGGAGCCAAGCCATGCAGAGATTTAAAAGTGAGAAGGAGAATTTTGAATTTGATACGGTAAACCACAGGAAGCCAGTGAAGATCATGCAAAATTGGGGTGATATGTGCAGAACGCTTGGTGTGGGTGAGTATTCTGGCAGCAGAGTTTTAAATGTATTGCAATTTGGAAATGGAGCTAGCAGGAAGGCCAATAAAAAGTGCATTGCAATAATCGAGACGTGATGTGATAAATGCATGGATGACAGTTTCAGCGTCTGAGATACTGATGAAGGGATGGAGCTGAGCGATGCGACGTAGATGAAAGAATGCTGATTTAGTGATAGAATTAATGTGAGAATGGAAAGATAGAGAGGAGTCAAAGATTACACCAAGACTTTTAACAGTACTGGATGGTTTGATGTGAGAGCCAGCAAACTTGCAGGTGAAGTTAGTAGGAATTTTGTTAGTGAGTGACGGAGGTCCGGTAAAAATAATCTCAGTTTTGTCCATGTTAAGTTTTAAAAAATTTGAATGAAGCCAATCTTTTATTTCATGCACACAATCAGAGATTTTGTCAGTTGTGATAGATAGAGTCGATGTACAGGTAGTATATAATTGAATGTCAGTCAGCGTAAAAATGATAATTAAAACCATGACGGCGAAGGATCTGACCAAGAGGTATTATATAAATTATGAATAGTAATGGCCCTAAAACGGATCCCTGTGGGACACCTTGCTTCAGGGGACAGTAGGTGAGTGAAAATCTTGAACTGAAATGTAGAACTGTCTATCAGAGAGATAGGAAGAAAACCAAGAAAGAGCAGCACCAGAAATACCCACATCCAAAAGACGAGAAATGAGTAGTTGATGGGAGACAGTATCGAAGGCAGAGCTGAGGTCCAGCAGCAGGAGCATAGACAGAGAACCAGAGTCACCAGAGAGAAGCAAATCATTGAGTACCTTAACTAGTGCAGTTTCAGTACTATGTAGAGGGCGAAAACCAGATTGATTTATGTGGAAACCAATGTACTGTGTGGGAATTACTTCTCAGTTTATATATATATATATATATATATATATATATATATATATATATATATATATATATATATATAACAACAATAAGACATAGTTTCCAACTGAAACCCTGAAAACCCTAGTAACCACATTGCAAGATGCTAGCAACCACATTGCAACAGACCAGAATATCATAGGGGAAACGTTTGACTTGAACCAGTCAGTAACCACCTAGCAACCCCTTAGAAAACCCTACAAACAACAAAGCATCTAGCTAGAAACAATATAGCAACATACCAGAAAATCAAATAGCCTTTAAAGGTACATTTAGACTTGAACCAGTAAGGAACCTCCTAGCAACCATTCGGAACACTCTAGGAACCACTCTGAACACCCTCGCAACCACATGGCAACATGACAAACAATCAAGGTCTTAAGGGTGGACTCTTTTTCTTGAGCCGGTGAGTAACCCCTTAGGAACCATTTGGAAAACCCTAGTAACCACATAGCAACTGGCTAAAAACCACATAGCAACATAACAGAATATCATAGAGACTTGAGAATGGACTCATGTGACTTGAGCCAACCACCTAGTAACCACTCTGAACACCCTAGCAACCACCATGAACATCCTAGCAACCACATAACAACAGGCCAGAAAGTCAGTTACTTGATGGTGAACTCAAGGCTTGATTCAGTGAGTAACTATGGAGGAACCAATCAGAAAACCATAGCAACAACACAGCAACTGGCTAAAAACCACATAGCAACATACCAGAATATCATAGAGACTTGAGGATGGACTCTTGTGACTTGAGCCAACCACCTAGTAACCACTCTGAACACCCTAGCAACCACCCTGAACACCCAAGCAACCACATAGCAACAGGCCAGAAAATCAGTGACTTAAGGATGGACTCTTTTGACTTGAGCCAGTAAGTAACCACTTAGAAACCACTCAGAACACCTTAGTAACCACCATGAACACACTAGCAACAACATAGCAACAGACCAGAATGTCAGTGACTTGAGGATGAACTCTTGTGACTAGAGCCAACCACCTAGTAACCACTCTGAACACCCTAGCAACCACCATGAACACCATAGCAACCACATAGCAACAGGCCAGAAAGTCAGTGACTTGAGGGTGAACTCAAGACTTGATTCAGTGAGTAACTATGGAGGAACCAATCAGAAAACCATAGCAACAACACAGCAACTGGCTAAAAACCACATAGCAACATACCAGAATATCATAGAGACTTGAGGATGGACTCTTGTGACTTGAGCCAACCACCTAGTAACCACTCTGAACACCTTAGCAACCACCCTGAACACCCAAGCAACCACATAGCAACAGGCCAGAAAATCAGTGACTTAAGGATGGACTCTTTTGACTTGAGCCAGTAAGTAACCACTTAGAAACCACTCAGAACACCTTAGTAACCACCATGAACACACTAGCAACAACATAGCAACAGACCAGAATGTCAGTGACTTGAGGATGAACTCTTGTGACTAGAGCCAACCACCTAGTAACCACTCTGAACACCCTAGAAACCACCATGAACACCCTAGCAACCACATAGCAACAGGCCAGAAAGTCAGTGACTTGAGGGTGAACTCAAGACTTGATTCAGTGAGTAACTATGGAGGAACCAATCAGAAAACCATAGCAACAACACAGCAACTGGCTATAAACCACATAGCAACATACCAGAATATCATAGAGACTTGAGGATGGACTCTTGTGACTTGAGCCAACCACCTAGTAACCACTCTGAACACCCTAGCAACCACCCTGAACACCCAAGCAACCACATAGCAACAGGCCAGAAAATCAGTGACTTAAGGATGGACTCTTTTGACTTGAGCCAGTAAGTAACCACTTAGAAACCACTCAGAACACCTTAGTAACCACCATGAACACAGTAGCAACAACATAGCAACAGACCAGAATGTCAGTGACTTGAGGATGAACTCTTGTGACTAGAGCCAACCACCTAGTAACCACTCTGAACACCCTAGAAACCACCATGAACACCCTAGCAACCACATAGCAACAGGCCAGAAAGTCAGTGACTTGAGGGTGAACTCAAGACTTGATTCAGTGAGTAACTATGGAGGAACCAATCAGAAAACCATAGCAACAACACAGCAACTGGCTATAAACCACATAGCAACATACCAGAATATCATAGAGACTTGAGGATGGACTCTTGTGACTTGAGCCAACCACCTAGTAACCACTCTGAACACCCTAGCAACCACCCTGAACACCCAAGCAACCACATAGCAACAGGCCAGAAAATCAGTGACTTAAGGATGGACTCTTTTGACTTGAGCCAGTAAGTAACCACTTAGAAACCACTCAGAACACCTTACTAACCACCATGAACACACTAGCAACAACATAGCAACAGACCAGAATGTCAGTGACTTGAGGATGAACTCTTGTGACTTGAGCCAACCACCTAGTAACCACTCTGAACACCCTAGCAACCACCATGAACACCCTAGCAACCACATAGCAACAGGCCAGAAAGTCAGTGACTTGAGGGTGAACTCAAGACTTGATTCAGTGAGTAACTATGGAGGAACCAATCAGAAAACCATAGCAACAACATAGCAACTGGCTAAAAAACACATATCAACATACCAGAATATCATAGAGACTAGAGGGAGGACACCTTTGGCTTGAACCAGTAAGAAACCACATAGCCAGAGGCTAGAAATCACTCAGTATACAATAGCAAATGTAAGAAAAGGTAAAAATATTGTTTATAGACGCCTGCACGTGTGTTTTATGATACAAACCCCAGACAACTATACTGTATTCGTGTTTGCATTGCCACCGAAATGCAATACAATAACCCTCCTTTTTACTTTTATGGCAATAGTTATTCTCTGGGATAGTACTGAATATATATTGGAACATAATTGTCCTTGCCTTGTAAAAAGAAAAAAGAAACATCAATAGTCCAGACAAACCCGCTACAGAAATATCCAAAGCTGGATTGCAGCAATCATTTTCTCTCTACGACATCATTTTGAAGTCTCAGCCATATTGTAGAAAACAGCATCTAATTTCCATATCTGAAAAGGCAGCACTGTTTTCCGTGCCGTGAAAGCTTGGGGCCAATGACGATCCCTTAGAAACCACTGCGCGATTGGCTTTTTGTTCGCTTTCTTTTTTCCTATGTAAAACACATCCATTGGGCCCAGAATGGTGATTCTTTTCTTATCTCTGTGATGATGAAAACATGTAATCTGATTCAAGTTTCTTTGGTCATCTTCTTTTTTCCTGCTCCAAAAATGCCAAATGTACCATACAATCAGAAATAATGGTTGTGCACTATTTCAGTCAGACAAAGGCCACTACCACACTGATATATTTTAGTTTAAGAACACATTTTTCAAGGGGGGCTGGGTAACTCAGCAAGGAAAGATGATTTGAGACAGGTGCATTTAAGATGAAGTCCGAAAATATACCCTTCCCCAAGATATTAAAATCAGAGATCTCAATAAGAACTCGAACATTTTCAAATTAACAAAAGTTATATTAACTCTTTACTGTAACTGTATTTCAGCAATTGACTTATTTGTTTTTATTTAAATGCTCTCCATAAGGAATATTAGTAGCAACATCTGAGACAATATAACTATTGTTAAGTTTCTATAGCTTTGAAGGAACTAAAAGAGCTTTTAGGATTGAAATTGCAAATCCAAATGAAAGAGTTTTTTTTTTTAACAAATTCTCTTGAAAAGCTCTTGCAGTTTATTATGCAGAAGAAGATGAACACAGATGAGATGTTTTTGATTGATGGAGCCCTCTAATATTCTGACAGATACGAGAGCCGCTCTCATCTTCGCTCATGTGCCGTCTGGTTTTACAATTTACTTCTCGATTCCAGAAACACCTACAGGTGTGAATGACACCAGCAGAACACAGCAAATGATGATAATTCATCACACTTTTAATATTACTTTTACACGTGAAACTGACAAATGACCAATCACCTCATTTGACTCTGAGCAGATGCTGAGGTGCTATTAAACCATTTTAACCATGTCACAATCAAAGAAAAGCTAAACGTTGCACACAAAATTACGCTAATGAAAACAACAAAGACATTGCTGTTTTTCTTCATTTGTATCTTTGTTCAATTGTTTTTATTTGTTCTGTTGCTTGTAATTAGTTTCTTTTTTCTTCATTACTGACTCTTCACTTGCCTTGAATAATTACTTGAGAACTTGAAACAATGTTTACAAGTATCGAAATTGGTTTTGTGAGCTTCTTTCATATGGGAATTATAAATTAATTGGAATCTAATCAAATCAAAGTCTTTTTAGCAAGTCAGTCCACTCAGCGGCCATCTTTAGAACACATTCGGCAGCTATTTTCTTTGGATATAAGCAGATTAAAAGTGCAGCTCCTATCTACTTGAATGGGGAAAGACCAAAATCCCCAAAACGGTTGGTCAAGATTACGAGAAAAGAACATGTTTCAAATCCGAAGTAGAATCTGACAACACCGGTATCATAAATGATGCATCTTTACCTCAGATTACACTAAGCAGCTTGTATAGCTATTGCACATGCAATGACAGGCTATGTCTGTATTTAAACGGTGACTGGCTCTTTTATAATTGAATATTGATGGAGCAACATAATTTGTGTGGTGAGAAATAACAACAGAAGGTTGTTTTGAATACAATTCATTTATTTAAAAAAGGTGTTGAGGAGGCCTTTTAACCCACACTTTGTGTAAAGGGCCCCCAGGGAGGTTATATTGGTTTATTACACGGCTATCTGGAATACTCAATTCTGATTGGTCAATGGCGCCATCCAGCTGTCATTTATTGTTCTGTAACGACTGCACATGGTTATTTTTACAATGTAAACACCAGCAGAACTTTGATTTCAGCTGTTCAGCGATTTCTTTCTTCTCAAATGACATAATTTCAATGCAAATCAGTATTTTATGTCCATATATTTATTTGTTTAGTAGCTGTGTAATAAGCGGGATCTTCTATCTATCTATCTATCTATCTATGCATCAATCCATCCATCCATCCATCCATCCATCCATCCATCCATCCATCCATCCATCCATCCATCCATCCATCTATTCATCCATCCATCCATGCATCCATCCATCCATCCATCCATCCATCCATCCATCCATCCATCCATCTATTCATCCATCATCCATCCATCCATGCATCAATCCATCCATCTATCCATCCATCCATCCATCTATTCATCCATCCATCCATGCATCCATCCATCCATCCATCCATCCATCTATTCATCCATCATCCATCCATCCATCTATTCATCCATCCATCCATCTATTCATCCATCCATCCATACATGCATCCCTCTATCCATCCATCCATCCATCCATCCATCCACCCATGCATCCATCCATCCATCCATCCATCCATCTATTCATCCATCCATCCATCTATTCATCCATCCATCCATACATGCATCCCTCTATCCATCCATCCATCCATCCATCCATCCATCCATCCATCCACCCATGCATCCATCCATCCATCCATCTATTCATCCATCCATCCATCCATCTATTCATCCATCCATCCATCTATTCATCCATCCATCCACACATGCATCCCTCTATCCATCCATCCATCCATCCATCCACCCATCCATCCATCCATCCATCCACCCATGCATCCATCCATCTATTCATCCATCCATCCATACATGCATCCCTCTATCCATCCATCCATCCATCCATCCATCCATCCATCCATCCACCCATGCATCCATCCATCCATCCATCCATCCATCCATCTATTCATCCATCCATCCATCCATGCATCAAGCCATACATCCATCCATTCATCCATCCATCCATCCATCCATCCATCCATCCATCCATCTATTCATCCATCCATCAGTGCATCCATCAGTGCATCCATCCATCCATCCATCCATCCATCCATCCATCCATCCATCCATCCATCCATCCATCCATCCATCAGTGCATCCACCCATCAAAATGTTTCTGTCCAGTTCCCTTTGCTTTTCAGGACATATAAAGAATGAAATGGGTAAATATCAATCGAAACTGCCAGTCAAAGTTAACAAAGGTAAACAGTTTGTATCTTAAATGATTTCTGAGTATTTCAGTCAATCAGGATATTCAATTAGGAAAAAATAAATAAATGTAGGGTCCTCTTCTCCTGAACGCAGAAGTGTTCCACGTGTAGCATATTAAAAGTGAAAAATTCCCAAATAAAAAAAAACATGGTTTTTTGAAAACTAACACTTGCGTGAAAACTAACACTCCTCCATTTGGATCAATCATTTTGGTAGTATTGTTTGCAATGTTTATTGAATCGTCAGAATCAGAGGATACGACATGTGATGGCTTGATGAGGCGTTTCAGAGGCGGATTAAGTAATTGCATTTTAATGAGAGATCACTAGAACAAAAATGTTTCTTCAGAATGACGTGCATTGATGATTGACACCAGGAACATGTTTTAATACATAGAAAGGGTCAGTTCTGATTTCACGTTGACTTAAAAAGTAGAAGAAAGAAAATGTATGATGAGCTTTTGCTGTACGGTGTCTGTATGTGTCTCTCTGCTTTTGCTTTGACTTCATAGGAGTACAGTCAGATCTTGCCTGAAACGCTGCACATACTTCCGTTATTCTGCAGCATTTATAATTCAGCACTAGTTGAGCTTTTCATAAGCGTACAAGTTAAAGCTCTTGAGTTGAGCTCATCAGTTGGTGGTGAGTTTGGGTTCTGGGGTTATAGAGACGCTTTGAGACGGCACGACTTCTAAAAGTGTTCTTGATCAAATGCATGTTATTAAGCCACATGCTTCAGGATCTACCACTCATTTGCATCAAGCTATTTTAAAATCAAAATCCTGCTTGAAATGATCACATGATCCACGGGTGATATGCTCTTAAAAATAAAGCAGTCTCTTCTTATCAAGAACCCTCTTAAATTAGAATAATAAATTTCATATAATTTTCAAAAATTATATGAAAAATTATAATTTCGTTATTTTAACAACCCAACTAATGACTCGTCGGCGCTTTATCAGTAGGTTGCACGACACGTGAAGCATTTTTTTTTTAGCTTTCACTTAAGAAGAGTTGTGCACTGTTTATTTTAATATATCTCTTTACATAAATACTATTTTCCACTTAAAAACTATAATTTCGTTATTTTACTCACTGATGAGCAAAAGGTCGAGGCAGAAATGACCATGTACCTGCAGGAAATGGCCATTGATGGGGAAGAGGACCCGCTGACTTGGTGGAAAAGCGAGCGACAAAAGGTTTCCGTTCATGGCAAGATTAGCACGGAAATATCTGTGCATATGTGCTACCAGTACTCCATCAGAGCGGGTCTTCAGCACAGCGGGTAGTGTAGTTACTCCAATCCGCAGCTTATTAAAACCAGATAAAGTGAATATGTTGGTATTTCTGGCCAGAAACATCGAAATTTAAACATGGTCTATGGTGAAAGATATTAGACTTCTTTACGCATTTTTAGCCATCCGTTCTGGAGCTATTCGATTTTGCATATTATTTTTTAAACGTTCATTTGTGTAGTTCATATGACCACTTTACAATATTTCAATAACATAATTTATTTTGTAGCCTGTGCTGAAGTTAATTGTGCTGCTAATTATAAGTGAAATGTTAATGCCGAGTTTCAGTCTGAGTGTTGTTCCTGTTTTCTTGTTCTTTATTTGTTGTTCTTCTATGTTTTAATAAATGTGTGTTATTCATATTCACCTTGTTTCTTTCATTTGATTTGACATTATGGATTTATGGCCAAGGAAATTTTTCTTTAAAAGTATTAACCAGACAAAAGTTATTTGGCGTTAAGCTGGTCTGGGTTTATCTTAAACTGCAGCTTCAGTGTATACAAGAGCTATGTGACAATGAGCAAGATTTTCTGAGACGCTACAATTACTAATAATTAATTAATAAAGGCTATTTTCTTGTAGCCTACAACATAAAATATTTTAATCTAAATGTACAGTGTAAGACATGTAAAAAAAAAGACGAAGCTAACAATCAATATTTGTGCAGCCTGCCTGACACGGTATTTTCACAGACTAACACGTCACATCTCTGGCATATACTACAGTATTTAAAATAGCATATATGCATTAGTTATATTCTCAGTATAATTTACAGAGCAATCCCTGCAAAGTTTTTAGGTTAACTATAGAAGAGACTAGGATTAGTGAGTCACACTAGCAAGGCTCGCAAAAGGGGGCGTGGCATCACGATGGTGGCTCTACATCGTGATGTTGGTCAGCCATCACGATGGACGATGAAATCGTCCATCGGCACAACCCTAATGCTCAATGGCTCATGCGTGTTTTGTGACTGATTGCGACATGCCTTGTTTCGTTTAATGTATCTTTTTAACAATTACAAGGGGAATAATTGGCAATTATGATTGTTGTCCTAATCGTGCAGCCCTAGTCAAGCCTTTAAGCAATTAGCCAATTAGCTTCTGATTGGAGGTGTACCTGTGGATGTATTTTAAGGCCTGTCTTCAAACTCAGTGCCTCTTTGCTTGACATCATGGGAAAATCTAAAGAAATCAGCCAAGAACTCCACAAGCCTTGTTCATCCTTGGGAGCAATTCCCAAATGCCTGAAGGTGCCACGTTCATCTGTACAAACAATAGTACACAAGTATAAACATCATGGGACCACACAGTCATCATACCGCTCAGGAAGGAGACGCATTCTGTCTCCTAGAGATGAACATAGTTTGGTGTGAAAAGTGCAAATCAATCCCAGAACAACAGCAAAGGACCTTGTGAAGATGCTGGAGGGAACTGGTAGACGAGTATCTAGATCCACAGCAAAACTAGTCCTATAGCGACATAACCTGAAAGGCTGCTCCGCAAGGAAGGAGCCGCTGCTCCAAAACCACCATAAAAAAGCCAGACTACAGTTTGCAAGTGAACATGGGGACAAAGATCTTACTTTTTTAGAGATATGTCCTCTGGTCTGATGAAACAAACATTGAACTGTTTGGCCATAATGACCATCGTTATGTTTGGAGGAAAAAGGGTGAGGCTTGCAAGCTGAAGAACACCATCCCAACCGTGAAGCACGGGGGTGCTGCATCATGTTGTGGGGGTGCTTTGCTGCAGGAGGGACTGCTGCACTTCCCAAAATAGATGACAATGATGTGGAAATATTGAAGCAACATCTCAAGACATCAGACAGGAAGTTAAAGCTCGGTCACAAATGGGTCTTCCAAATGGACAATGACCCCCAAGTACAGTATACCTCCAAAGTTGTGGCAAAATGGCTTAAGTGGCATCACAAAGCCCTGATCTCAATCTGACGGGCAGAACTGAAAAGTGTGTGCAAGCAAGAAGGCCACAAACCTGACTCAGTTACACCAGTTCTGTCTGGAGGAATGGGACACAATTCCAGCAACTTATTGAGAGAAGCTTGTGGAAGGATACCAAAAACATTTGACCCAAGTTAAACAATTTAAAGGCAATGCTGCCAAATACTAACAGTGTATGTAAACTTCTGCCCCACTGGGAATGTGATGAAAGAAATAAAAGCTGTTATTTAATGTTTTAATGTAATGTAATGTATTTAATGTAATGTTTTCAACGATTAAATATCAGGAATAAAGGAGTAAACTTCTGACTTCAACTGTATCCTTATTATAAATGATCATCTTTGACAGGAGAATTTGTGTGATGAATGTTCAGTGTTGTAATGGACTGACAGACTCGGAGGGGAATGACATTAAATATAAATTCTCATGACATCCATCATGCATGTTGTAACTGCTGTTTTAACTACAAATGAGTTTCTGCCATGAAAGCTAATGATCTATAACTGCACCGCTGTGTATGTAATATCAACATCACAGCAAACATAAATTAGAACGTCCTAAAGACGGGGCAGAAAATGAGACAGAATCTACAATTAACTTTTTTTACGTACATCTTTGCAAGTGATCAAATCAGATTTGCGCGTTCAGACATAAGCAACCTATCTGCATGGGTTGCCAGCGTGAGTTGCGTAATTTCGCTCACCAAATAATCACAACTCAGAAAGATGCGTACACACTGCCAGTGACATCGCGCGCGACAGCGACTCAATACCATTCATTTTCAATGCGAGCACAGCGACTTCCGGCGACACGAGCTGTCTCGACCGTTGGCGCTAGATGTGGGTGTGTCCAGCGATGCGACAAAGTTGAGAAAAGTTCAACTTTGGAGCGACTAACGGAAGCGACAGCCAATAGGAGAGAAGACGGGAGAGCTCACGTGATCCTTCTCTCTCTCTCTCTCTCTCTCTCAGCTCCTGCAGTAATGGAAAGATGGATGAAAGGCAAATTCTTGCTGTTAGCAATTTTCCAGTGCTCTATGATATGTCTCTTCCCACGTACAAGGACATTTTTAAGAAAAATACTGCGTGGAAAGGTGTATCTGAGATCGTGGGATTTTATGGACCCAGACAGACCGGCATTTGCATTTTAGCCGCGAGATAAACAGACACTCTGGCAAACAGCACGCCTTGTTTCTCATTCATCTTTGATATAAAGCATTTTATGTACTGATTCCATTTAGATTTAGTCTTTCCCCTCCAAAATGTTTGTTTTTAGTGGCAAGAAAAGTGATTTGCTGTCAACAGCAATGGAATGACATCCCTGAATGTCATTTATAAACGTTACTAGGCAACCAGTAGTGGGAACACCCACTAGCGACTTCACCGCCAGCCACTGGCGACCTGCAGCGACAAAGTCGCTGGCAGTGTGTACGCACCTGAACTCCTCCATGGCACAGCGACCGAGCGACGGAAGAGGCTGGTAAATATTGTGATGTTCCGATTTTTGATGTCATCGTTGTGTCGCGTTAAAAGCGACGCAAAAGTCCAATTGACATCAGATTTGAGCAGCCAGAGCGTCCGGACTGAGCCGCACCTGAAAAAAATCTGATTTCAATCGCATTTGAAACCACCTCCCGATGTGGTTTGAATCAGATTCTGAAAAATCTGATTTCCTGTGGTTTTTTGCTGTCCAGACCATCAAAAGCTCATCTGGATACAATCTGGATATGCAAAAAAATCGAATTTTAGTGGCAGTCTGAACAAGACCTACCATAGAGATGACATAAAACGTTAAAAGACATTAACTCAAGGGTGCAAATGTTCATCAAAAAAACACCCATAAGTGAGAAAATGATTGATATCAGCAAAGGAATTACTGTACTAGTGAAAATGCAAAATAAATAAATAAATACATTTGCACAAGTAAAAATGGTCATCCAAGATATCAAAAATCTTGTCATTAGAAATCTATTTCAACATGATAGATTCTCTATTTCAGAAGAGTAATTAAAAAATATCATAGGGGGGTGTATGCTGTCCTTTTCTGCACATCGCGGCGCCGTTTTGTGGTCCGTTCTGCATAACGCTCCGGCACATTATAGCTTATCTCGGCCCATTCGGCACGTTTTGCGACCGAATCACCGGCCCGCTCGGTTCTCCTTATGGCCAGTCTGCCCCTGATCGGCCCCAAAGTGCGTCCGCCCACCGGGAAAATGCCCGGTATGCCAGATTACCAGTCCAGCCCTGTTAGTGGGGCTTGGGTATCTCAGCGAGTATTGACGCTGACTGTCACACCTGGAGTCGGGAGTTTGAATCCAGGGCGTGCCGAGTGACTCCTGCCAGGTCTCCTAAGCAACCAAATTGGGCCGGTTGCTAGTGAGGGTAGAGGCACATGGGGTAACCTCCTCGTGGTGGTGATTAGTGGTTCTCTCAATGGGGCGTATGGTGAGTCGCGCGTGGATCGTGGAGAGTAGCATGAGCCTCCACATGCTGTGAGTCTCCGCGGTGTCATGCACAACGAGTCACATGATCAGATGCGCGGATTGACGGTCTCAGAAGCGGAGGCAACTGAGACTTGAGGTGAGTAACCGCGCCACCACGGGGACCTACTAAGTAGTGGGAATTGGGAGTTCCAAATTGGGGAAAAAAGGGGATACAAATTATTATATAAAGAAATATATCTGAAATTAACATTGTCACAAGTGAAAACCAAATGACAAATAATTACAAAGCTGATATGTGAAGTTAAAATTGATGTTTGTAATTGTTTTTCTAACACGAGTGAATGACAAATGATTCTGATAAAATTATACTAATAGAAAATGCATTTACAGATATCAATAATTGTGTTTTTACTTGTTGAAATGCCATTTGTTTTATATATATCAAGAGTATTTTGAGAGCAATGATGCATTTTTATATAGTTTGTACCACTGCACTTGTAATAGCATTATTTAGCATTTTTACTAGTACACTATTAATTCCATTGCTGATATGAATGTGATTAAATGTCAAATGTAAAAAGTGCATATTCACGGGACAGTTAAGATGAGGAACAATTACCAGTGGTTAGGATAAAGCTGTCACCACAACGTTACCCGTCCATTACCAACAACCAATCAGCATTCAGTTCACTCTTGAGAAAGTTCTCTACAGCGCTGATGCCTCAAGTGTGAGAAATATCTGATTAGCTGCTTTCTTGACAGGTGAAACCGGTGCAACGCTTGACCTTTGACCTAGCTTGCTAGCAGGTCACTCTGCGATCGTCTCCCACCACATGGGAAGCACTGAAGAGTGAAATGAAATGCGCACACAGAATGTGACACGGCTCGAGATACGCACTGAACTGCAGGGAGATGCTCAGATTTGTGCCGCAACCCCTGCAGTGTCTCTCTGATTATTAGTTTTTTACTCATTCTGTTTCAAGGTTCCATCTGTGTATTTGTGAGAGCTTGAGGGTGCTTTTATCTAGCGTGAAAGAGCAAACGTGAAAGAACTGTAAAGGGATAGTTCACCCCAAAATGAAAGATCATTTAGTATTAAATCACTCCATTGTTGTTCCAAATGCACGTGACTCAATGTCATCTGTGGAACACAAATGGAGAATTTGTCAAATGTGTCAATCAAAGCCATCATTTGACTTCAAAGGTCGAGTCATATGAACTCATTTTTTAGCAAGCGCCTCTAAGAATGTCTGTGCATTATTTGCGGCAGCTTGCAATTTTGGATAAACTGTGAATTTGACTTCATTTCTCCGTAGTGCTTGAAAACCTTCCATTCCAGCCTTCCATTGAACTCATATAAACCATATCACAAGTTTCACTTATTAAATGTTTTGCATTCTGTGCATTTATAATTTTTTGCTTGCTAGCTGCCTATTTAGTTATGCACTAAAATAATTACAGTCAATTGCACATAATGCATCGTTGACAAATTACACAAGTCATTTCACTGCAAAATAACACACATAAAACAAAACAAAAAATTGTGCATTTACAAATTTGCATTTGGAAGACGTTTTTATCCAAAGCGACTTACAGTGCACTTATTACAGGGACAATCCCCCCGGAGCAACCTGGAGTTAAGTGTCTTAGCTCAAGGACACAATGGTGGTGGCTGTGGGGATCGAACCAGCAACCTTCTGATTACCAGTTATGTGCTTTAGCTCTCTACGCCACCACCACTCCTAAAGTGCCTTATGCAAAAGGCATCTGAATTTTTGAGGAAAGCTGCAGCAATTTCAGTCATTTTGGTCCACAATAATCTGGAAAAAGTGGGGTGAAATCCTGATGGGACTGGTTCGTGGTGTTTTTTTGTCCTTTTTGGGGGTTGACAGGCATGGTCGCTATAAAGTGTCCTTTAATATGCATTAACCTCCTGAGACCCGAACGTGACTCCTGTGTGCATTTTCCATTTCCCAATTTGATTTGTAACTACTAGCACTTAATAAACAAGCCAAAAAAAAAAAATCTAGAGCAAACAGTTTTCCTAAAAACTGCGTATTGCGAAGCCAAAATACAACATCCACACATGTGGACGCGGGGTCGCACGAGGTTACGGTTTTTAAAAATGTCCCTTTTTGTGCTCCACGGAAATGAACGTTGATGTTTTTTACAAAATGATGTTGTTTGTGTGATGCTCCTGTTATACCCGCTCGGTACGGGACTCGAACCGGTGTCTCTGACATGGGAGGCAGGTGCGCTAACAAGGAGGCTAAAGGCTACAGCCTCTAGCGTCAGTCGCTAGTGCATCTCTTGTGGTCAGGAGAGTGAGGTTTATAGACATTGCACAGCTATCTATCAGCTGGACATCATTACACTCACCCCCCTAACCCTCACTCCCATCCGGGTCACGGCACCATTGTGACACTCCTGTTCTACCCGCTCTGTACGGGACTCGAACTGGTGTCTCCAACATGGGAGGCAGGTGTGCTAACAGGGAGGCTAAAAGCTACAGCCTTTAGCGTCAGACGCTAGTGTACCTCTTGTGGTCAGGAGAGTGAGGTTTATACACATTGCACAGCTATCTATCAGCTGGACATCATTACACTCACCCCCCTAAACATCACTCTCATCCGGGTCACGGCACCATTGTGACACTCCTGTAATACCCGCTCTGTACGGGACTCGAACTGGCATCTCCGGCATGGGAGGTGGATGCGCTAACAAGGAGGCTAAAGGCTACATCCTCTAGCGTCAGTGTAAGATGGAAAACAGATGTCTACTATGAGGTGCTAAAAATGTTAAAAGCTGTCATCAGATAGCATTGTGTGAGGAACTGGATGAAAAGTAAGTGTTTATGAACTGATAATCTGCCGTTTAACTCGTGATTTGTGTGACAGTGAATAAAAGCCATTGTTGTTGTAGAGCCTCTAGTGTTCATTTCACTCGGAAACTGATGCGATACGTTCAACGAGATGCGTTCAAAAACATTTCTAAAAAATGTTGGTATAGTAACGTGATTCAATGAGAGACCAGGTTGGGGGGGGGGGGGGGCATATAGGTTTGTTGTGACAGAATTTTTATTTTTTGGTCAAAAACTTGCATGTGCAGAACAACCAAAGAAAACATCTTTCCTCCCGAAATTACTCTGCACTGAAAGCCAAAGAAATATTTGAGCAAGTGCAGTATATTCTGTAGACACAATATCACTCACGATGATGAATTCTCTCGGCTGTATCGGTGCTGACAGCTGTGTAAAATACTGTATATGAGCACTGCTTTATGTGCTAAAGCCTTGAGAGATATTCGGCCTTAAGAACACACTTGAGTCACTGACAGCTGCGCCGTCATTTTATGCCAAATTTGCGCTTAAACGCTGCGCTCTGTATTAATAAATGCTAATTTATGAGAGGCAACCACAAGTTCAAATAGTAAAAACCCACAACTGGCACTATTGCGTAGCCTTGAATCCATAGGAACCCATTCAAGCTTTGACTTTCTATTCACACATTTTCATAACTGACAGTAAAGAAGATATACGAGGGATATTTGTACTCGGCCCAGTTTATTTAGACACCGTGCTCCCATGAATCATAATGGACAATGTGCTTTGCAGGGAAATATAGAGAGTATACTCAGCAAATTGATCTTCTTCTGTGCGTTTATGTTCCTTTCCGTGAAAGCTACTTGCTGGATTGATAAACGATAAATCCTGAGGCTTAGATCTCGCTTCGGGACATGCAAGCCATATTTCCGCATGCCGTTATTGTTTAGGTGTTTGCCTAATTAAATGATGGACAATCACAATAACACAACATACACAAATGTATTTAATAAGCAATAAATAAATACCTACAACATGTCAAAAATGTTCAGACTTACCCTTAAATGTATCATTAGTGTCACCAAACGGAATGGCAAAAATAACTTTTCTAAATGTATTTGAAGTGTCGTTTGTCAATGCAAAACTTGCTGCCATGCGCCATGCAGAGTTCTGGGTGGTTGCCAGGGTGTTGCTATACAGTTGCTAAGATGTTCTGTGTGTTTTAATCAGATAGTCTTGATCCAAACTAATGTCACGGGAGTCAAAATTGAATTTGCCTGACAGCTCAAAAAAAATATTTTCAAGGCAGTGTTAATTTTCAGGTTTATTTTGTATTAATTTTTTATTTTAGTCATAATTTTTGTATTTTGAGAAAGATTTTGTCAATATTTAATCATGTCATATTCCGAAATTATAGCCAATTTGACAAAAAATAGTCATTTTGACAAAAATAGCATAGCAACAATAACCAAACTTTAACCAAAACTTCTAACATTGCAAAAAATGTATAAACTTCTGAATTTACATTTATGTAAACATGTATCAAACATATTAAAGATTACATTTTAATTTATAACATTGAGAAGAAAACGAACAATAACAGCACATAATGAATATACTGAAGTATGTCCTCACTTTTAGACCGTTCGTTATATTGCGTAACTTGTAGCGAATTTTTTAAAGACACGGCGTATTTATAACGCAAGTTGCACATTCTGACTAGTGCATCATTTGCTTTATTGTCTGTGCAGATTTAAAATGTAATATTATCTTGATGTTGTCACATATAAGATGTGTTAGAGTGAGGTAATTAACCCAGCCTGATCTCATTAACATTAAGTTACCGTCCAATATTTGCATTACGAACATACGTGCTTCATTACACGTTTGGCTGCGGTTTACAAGTGAAATGTCCAGCGGGGGGCGCCAAAAGCGACTGAAATGGTGTCGTTTTTAAGGTGAATGTTCGATGGAGGTTTTAATGAGTAAAACATACCATCTTAACCTAAAACTCTAACTTAAACCTAACCTATAGTGTCCTAAAAGTAAATGTGAAATGAAAAGCACTTTTTTTAATCATTTCGTGTTGCTTCTATGACACTTTCGTCTCACAAGCTCGTGCGTGGCTGGGCTCGAACTGCGATCTTACCAGTTCAAAGTCTACCCCTCTATCGGGTGATCTACCGCTGAAGCTAATCACACTGAAATAAGTGTGTAAATGTAGGTGAGTCTGTAATACAAGCATTAAAATGTATAGTTTTTAAAATGACTTGTTATAGTAAAAGTGTTTTGATATCATAATAAAGTGTGTGAGTAATAGAGCAAAAAATACATGTATATAAAGTACTAATAAGCCACTGTACTCGTTATTTGTGTGAAAGTGATAAATAAAACGCACAGTTGTAGTAGCGTATAAAAGGAATTATCTCCTAGCTAATGATGTTATTTGTACAGGGGACCGTGGGCTCATTAGGACAATATTAATTGTACTAATTATATTTAATAACTTTTTCATCATTTTGGTGACATAATGGCTTTTTTGAAAATGAACAAATAAATATATTCAATCAATAAATAAGGTAATATATCAATATTAAATTGCATGATTTATACTGTTTACAAGTATTTTCATTTATTGGTTGAACACGTGCTAAAACCGGTACTGTCTCTTTAAGAAAAACAGCATTTCTGTAAACAGCGCATGTTAACGAGACAGGACTCGAATGCTTTACCTCATCTGTGCGATGCATGATTAGATTTAAATGTGTAAAAGCGATATTATTAAATGAAATATGGGTTGCGTGGATCTCGTCTTTGGACACACATTACACGGAGCAACTTTTAGTCTCAGCACGCTGTGAAAGGATCTCGCTGCTGGACACTTCACGACTATCAAAGACGTCGGATCGTGGTACCGTTCATATTACACAATTGTCTGTCTTGTCATGGAAGTCGTAGCATTTTCAAATTACACGAGGAATCGGCGACACAAAACGTTTCACTATTGACGAATCCCTGACGATTCTGCCTGGACTCCAAATTAGAGAATTGCCGATTTCCCTCCAACTCTTCTCTTTCTCCACCAGGTTGTGCTACAGTTCAGAGGAACATCAAATAGGCGCTGGTGCTCCTGCCAATGTTCCACTCATTTATCCTCCATTTCTTCGGTCCAGTGAGACTTTCTTGATACCTCATGCTAGTTGATGTTCTGTTGCAGGTGCATCAGGACTCCTCCCACTGAAACTTCCCGCCCCGTTTCTTGCCCTCTCATTGGCTGTAGGTCAACGCTGCCGTTGTGTTCAGTCAAAACACGTTTCACATTGCACGATTTGGAATCGCAGACGGGTCCAGATATTTAACATTATCGAGATATATGACGCGTCGGCGCCAAGCGTGTCGCACAAGCCCTCAAAAGTGAAGCCAAAACATCTCGATCGCCCCCCGGTGGCTGGTCCTTGTATAGGTCATAAGCCCCGCCTCCCCATGTTATTCAACGGGACGTGAGACCAACTAAACAATTAAATTACACTTCACATATCTTTTTTCCAAAGATAGTTTCTGTCATTTACTGTAGTTTCTATCACGTTGATGTCATTTCAAGTGTTTGTTTTCTAAATAAGTTTGTTTTAGTTATTTGATGCTATAAAAACTCTGCTGTGACATCATGATTGACAGCTGTGATTGACAGGTTCTCTGAGCGAAGTAGTCACTGAAGCACCAACTGACGGGATCTTCGGAGGACTGAGGAGATTGAGCTTTAAATTTTATATTGAAATTTCTATAATTAATTATTTCACACTGTCATAAGTCAAAAGTGGGGCGTGTGCTTGCGATTGATTCAGTGAGGTTGAGGGCGGGGTCTTGATTTTGCGGCTTTACTTCCTGCTCACTACTGCACAGGTCTGGTCCCGAAATCGCAACTGCGCAGACTCAAGTCCCAAGATGTCAGCGCCATATCGGGACACTGGCGGCTTCAGTTCTCACCAATGGAAAAGAGAGAAGGGGCGTTGGCCATCTATGGTCAACGCCCACAGTCTATTTACAGTCTATGGTCGGCTCCTCTCTCAAATCGCGTCTTTGATAGTTTATACATTGCGATCGTCGCTCACTGGAGCGAGCTCCGATTTGCCCACGATTTCAGGCTTTTGTCGGCGATCTCCACAAAACTGTCGGCGAGCGAAAATCGGGCTTAAAATCGTGTAGTGTCAATTCGGCATTAACTACACAATTACTGGTGAGTGAAATGTAAACATTTACCAGCCAGTTGCCAAATATATTCACTTCAGTCGCATAGCGCGAAATTTGGTTGCAAATGCGAGTGATTTCCTCTCATTGTAAAGAGTTTCACAATGAGTGAAAGATTGATCTTGGGATTTAAGAATCGATATTGAGACTGCGATGCATCGGAAAAAATATATTTTTACCACAGTATGTTAAAACATATATATTACCATTTCAGACAATACTACACTTCAAAAGTTCATATATAGTCGAGTGCATAGATCATGGTGTATAATGCATCATTTGGGACACAGCTACAGTGTTTACATTCTTCTGGAAGTCAACCACAAATGGCTTACTTGAAGTTAACTCTGCACATTAAACTGGGATATGGGAATATTTTAACATATATAAAAAAAGAAATCCAAACTTCACCTTTAAAGGAGCGACACTTCCCCTATGTTATCATTCATCAGCATGACCCAGTTCATAGTCTGGTGCCAACATCTAGAAGAACTGAAATGCAGCCAAACTTCAGTCCTCTCTCTTGGCATTCCCACTCTTCCCAGCACTATAATTGATTCTGTTGCCCGTTTTTAGCAAGCCGTGCCCACATACTTCACAATTATGACTAAGCTTCTGTGGCACTCCTAAGTTTTATCATAAAACACACTACAACGGCAAGCGTACGCAGCCACACGGTCATGATTAAATTGAACACTTGACTGCCTCGAGAGCAGCTTTCGGCAATGATAAACGACCTGGAAGTAAAGATAACATAGGCGGGGAAGTCAGTCTTTCTGACCAAGGATCAGATAGGTAAACTCTCCTGATATGCTTAACCGGAGACGCTTCAGTGTTTAGACGTGAGTGGCAGATGGATTTTATGCCAACAAACCACCCTGAGATCTCCCCAGTCTGACTCAGAGCTAAACGTAATCACTTTGGGAGAATTGAACAGACAGAAGGTAACGTAAAAGAAACACTGTTGCCGCACTACTCTGTTAAGCTATTTACAGGTCAGTCTTTATATATTGGTTTTGTCGAGTCGGCAAATGTGCCGGTTTATGCCAGTTATGTAATCCCATATAAATGCATCATATTAATCTCAGCCGTCTTGCCATTTACACACGTGTTTTTAAGCCAAGAGTTCTGTTGTGCAGATGATGGGTTTTCGGTCACCCGTTTAGTCATGCTGTCATGCAACGTTTGGCCACGTGTCGTGTATTCACACACAGGATCAAAGATTTAATCACTGAGTTAAAGAAGTGATTATTGGCTGAATGTAATAAACATATGAATCCCTGAGAAGAGACTTCCAAATCCGTTGTGACGTGTAATATACATTAGGGGGATAGTAGGCCTAATCTGTGAATTATGAATGTGTATATAACATGAAATCAGACAATCGAACTGGTGCTGAAACCCGGGAAGGAGGAGGGATGCGCCGTGGTGGAGTTCTCGCCGCTACCATCCACCTGAAATGAGCAGCCGAGGCCATGAGGGGAGGAGGGGCTACCAACCAAACGCCTGGAGCGGTTACGGCTGCAGGGGGCGAGGGAGTCCTCTACCGTCCACCAAAAATGTGGTGATGCGTTCCTTCCGCCAGGGGCCAGAGGACCGGCGAGTAAGTGTTTTTTTTCTCTCTCTCCCAATGCCGCTCCGTGTTGGCCTTTCCCTCTCTTTTTTAAAATGTTTTGTTAATTTGGCACGATCGCTGTTATGGTGTGTAGGTGCCAATTTTTTTTGTTTCCCTCCCTTGTTCCCTCCCTCATCCAGGTAGACGGGGATGACCTGTCGGCAGATGAGGCGGAAGGCACACTCCTCCCCAGGGAAAGAGAGGGGGTGTACGTCATGCTGGGGGCTCCCCGGCCTGAGAGAACGAGGGAAGAATGTGGCAGGGCGGAGGGCGGGGCCGGGTCGTAATTCCCAACACCCGGCCCCTAATCAGGGTAGTAATCAAAGGTAATTTGTTATTATTGTAATTTGTGAAATAATAATAATACAATGTTATTATACAATAGTGATCCATTTCTGTTGTAATTTCTTAGGGCTTTTATATTGACTCTGGCTTTTATTTTGAAGGATCCCTCCAGGAAGAATCCATAAGAGTGTTTGTAGGTTTAAGTAGTTTAATTCGCTTCACATTCAGCATCTGGTGATCCGTTCTCAATGCTTGTTGTAAGCAAACAGAACTATTTAGCATCTATTGTACAGCTGCGATGAAGTTTGTGTGGAGCGCCCACATATTGCACATATATCGCTTGTTCAGTGAAGTGTGCTGCGCATGCAGACTGTATATTTATTTATCAAACACAATAAATGAATAAAATGCACAAGTTATATGGACTACCTTAATGGTGCTTTATATGTTCTGTTATGTCATTCTTTGACCTTAATGGTAACGACCATAGACTGTAAAAAAAGATGGCCGACGCCCCTTCGCTCTTTTCCATTGGTGAGAACTGAAGCCGCCAGTGTCCCGATATGGCGCTGACATCTTGGGACTTGAGTCTGCGCAGTTGCGATTTCGGGACCAGACCTGCGCAGTAGTGAGCAGGAAGTAAAGCAGCGAAATCAAGGCCCCGCCCTCACTCTCGCTGAATCAATCGCAAGCACACGCCCTTTTGACTTATGACGGTGTGAAATAATTAATTATAGAAATTTAGATATTACATTTAAAGCTCCAATCTCCTCAGTCCTCCGAAGATCCCGAAAAAATGTCTGTTGGTGCTGCAGTGACTACTTCGCTCAGAGAACCTGTCAATCACAGCTGTCAATCATGATGTCACAGCAGCGTTTTTATAGCATCAAATAACTAAAAACAAACTTATTTTAAAAACAAACACTTGAAATGACATCAACGTGATAGAAACGACAGTAAATGACAGAAACTATCTTTGGAAAAAAGATATGTGAAGTGTAATTTAATTGTTTAGTTGGTCTCACGTCCCGTTGAATAACATGGGGAGGCGGGGTTTATGACCTATACTAGGACCAGCCACCGGGGGGCGATCGAGACGTTTTGGCTTCACTTTTGAGGGCTTGTGCGGCACACTTGGTAACGACTATAACTAACATGTGGTATCGGATTTGGATCGGGCTCACCGGACTGATACCCGATCTGTGAAAAAACATCAGTATCTGGGCAGATACCGATTTTACCTCTATTCTACTTTGAAGGCCATTCTAAAGAAGCTTTCAGTAGTTTGCAAGTTAATGTAATCCGGTTTAGAGGATAGTGTAAACCTGGGCGAAGGGCTCAAGGCTAGGTCTGAGCTCGAATATCAACACCCCCCGGACTTAGATTAGTTAATAATAAATAGATAGGAGGAGAAAGGGGAGGTGGAGGGATGCTGGAAGGCTCGACGCCATATAGAGATAAGTGGCTGTTTATATACGCTTGCTCTGGTGATGTGATTGGTCAGATTAAATGGCCTTGATCCTCCCGAACCTAGTTTATAAAACTCCATTTAATGATCAGAGCTATTTAAAATCTACAAAGAAACATACAGCCACTTGGAAACCCTATGGACTTTGATTTAAAGTGGGCTCTTTCCAGCAAAGAAAAACTTATTTTTAAGAGTGTATAAAACTACACTAGCGACTCCCCCAAGTCCATTTTCAAAACAGAGATAAAATCCTCCTTAATCTACCTTGGAGGACAAACAAAAAATAAAAGCAAACTTCTGCTAATGGCTCTTTAGGGCACAAAGTAAAGCCGGAAACTGGGTCATTTGATGTAAACAGCACAGTGCGGATCTCCAGCTGTAAGTGTGAGTTTTGCTCAGATGGTTTGAGTTCGGCTCACCTCCTCCGTCGAGACCAGCATGAGTTTGACTGTGTCCTGATTTTGTGTTCAGATCCAGGATATTTCTAACTTGAGCAATCTGGATTTTACAGTGGTGCTCATAAAGATAAGGTTGAGCAATGTATTGAAAAAATCCTATAGACTTTACATTTTATATTTATGCATTTGGCAGATGCTTTTATCCAAAGTGACTTACAGTGCACTTATTACTGGGACAATCCCCCCGGAGCAACCTGGAGTTAAGTGTCTTACTCAAGGACACAATGATGGTGGCTGTGGGGATTGAAATGGCAATCTTCTGCATACCAGTTCTGTGCATTAACCCACTATTCCAACACCACTCCAGACTTGCATTGAAGGAGAGACCTGAGCCATATCTAAAGACCAGAATATTACAAAGACTTCAGTTTTGGGAGTACGCTTTTGACTTGGGCAAACCTAGAGACCACCTAGCAATGTTCTAACAACCACTCAGAATTACATATCATCCTCACAGTAATGCCCCAAAGTGTAGATCAAAGTACCATGATATCACCACTGCACCGTGGTACCATCACAGTAAGTTTTTTGTAAGGGATGTCTGACTAACAGTGTGCTCTTATTTCAAATTCATTCTTAATTTGTGGAAAAATTAGTGTTGGAATGTTGAGCTCATCAGAGAGCCAGTGGCTTACAAAGTTCATAACCATCTGCTGCAATTACAGCATGTATGCATCTCATTATATATGCCTTCACAACTCACACACACACACACACACACACACACACACACTCACAGAGTATGTCGTCACTATACAGTTGAAGTCAGAAGTTTACATACACGTTAGCCAAATACACTTAAACTCAGCTTTTCACAATTCCTGACATTTAACCGTAGAAATCTTTCGCTTTAGGTCGATTAGGATCTCTAATTTATTTTAATAATGTGAAATGTCAGAATAAGACATTTTCTATCAGATTGAGGTCAGGGCTTTGTGATGGCCACTCCAATACATTGACTTTGTTGTCCTTAAGCCATTTTGCCACAACTTTGGAGGTATACTGTACTTGGGGGTCATTGTCTATTTGGAAGACCCATTTGTGACCGAGCTTTAACTTCCTGTCTGATGTCTTGAGATGTTGCTTCAATATTTCCAAATAATTTCCTTCCTCATGATGCCATCTATTTTGTGAAGTGCACCAGTCCCTCCTGCAGCAAAGCACCCCCACAACATGATGCTGCACCCCCGTGCTTCACAGTTGGGATGGTGTTCTTCGGACATAACGATGGTCATTATGGCCAAACAGTTACAATGTTTGTTTCATCAGACCAGAGGACACATCTCCAAATAGTAAGATCTTTGTCCCCATGTGCACTTGCAAACTGTAGTCTGGCTTTTTTATGGTGGTTTTGGAGCGGTGGCTTCTTCCTTGCTGAGCAGCCTTTCAGGTTATGTTGCTATAGGACTTGTTTTGCTGTGGATATAGATACTTGTCTACCTGTTTCCTCCAGCATCTTCACAAGGTTCTTTGTTGTTGTTCTGGGATTGATTTGCACCAAACTACGTTCATCTCTAGGAGACAAAAAATTGCTCCCAAGGATGAACCAGACTTGTGGAGGTCCACCATTTTTTTCTGAGGTCTTGGCTGATTTCTTTTGATTTTCCCATGATGTCAAACAAAGAGGCACTGAGTTTGAAAGTAGGCTTTAAAATACATCCACATGTACACCTCCAATTTAGTACACCTCCTATCAGAAGCTAATTGACTAATTGTCTAAAAGGCACAGTTAACTTAGTGTATGTAAACTTCTGACCTACTGGAATCGTGATATAGTCAATTAAAAGTGACACAATCGGTCTGTAAACTGTTGTTGGAAAAATTAACCGTGTCATGCACAAAGTTGACTTGCCAAAACTAGAGTTTGCTAATGTAAAATATGTGGAGTGGTTAAAAAAATAGTTTTAATGGCTTAAACCAAAGTGTATGTAAAACTTCTGAGTTTAACTGTATTTCTGCTGGACTGGCACAAAGAATGAGCAAACTGTTGTGGTGTCAGTGTGACTAGGAAGAGAAGACATCACTCTTTATTAGACTGTGAAACAGCATCAGTGGAATTCCACTAGAAAGCTGATTCTGATGTATTCCTCCATTCGAGAATCAACCTCTGTGACCGTATTACAGGCGAAAGCCTGAAAATAAATCCTAACACGCTGTCTAACACTGGAAACGACCAATATTGCATCGCGCCACGACAGCTGGACATTGTACTGAATATTTTGCACCCATATATTCAGAGAACATGCCCACAGTTCATTCACTCTCTGATGCCCACTGCACTGTTCCAATCCGATTGGCATCTTACAGGAGTCGATCGTACAATATATTTTTGTCTATATGGGCGGTTCTTGGCCAGAATAACATGCAAAGTGAACCAGACTTTAAAACTGCATGTTTTTATTGTTGCAGGATTGAGTACATTTTTATAGTTTTAATATAGATGTATTTATTATTTGTGATTGTATTATTTGTCTAAAAACTAGAAGACCTTGAGGGTGACATCATATCCTTTCCATGGAGCTGTTCTGATATGACGTCAATTTGTAGGCATCCCAGAAGATGTTTTGTTCTACAACATAAATTACACACAGTCTAACCTCAAACGTGAATTTTTTATTTTTTTTTAAATGTGTTGCTAATGAGTTGCTAGATGAGAAATACAACCAGGGGTGGAGCCAAGAGTTTTTCCAAAAGGGTGGCCAGGCAGGGGCAAGCAATCAGACTGTGGTGGCACAGAAATGTTCAGGCGGGTACAATGACACCCAGGACGGAGAGGTTTGGTGACCTTGGTGTGGGCATATGTTTAGTTTGTACAGAGATGATTTCACCTTTAAAGAACTAAATTGTGCCCAAAAAAATGACCAAAAAAAAATACTAAAACAGCAGTTGCGAGCGGGGTAGCCAATGGGGTAACCCTAAACCCCCTAGCTCCGCCACCGACTACAACTAGCACAAGCATGTGAGTAAACACGCCAGGAGAAACAGGAAACCAGTCGTTCTTATCAAGCAAAAAATTGGCATATGACTTTGTGTAATTTATGTTGTATCTCCAGTGTTTACCACAGACTTTATCTTTCTCTCAGATCCCAAACTGTCATTATAAAAACCCATAAGAAAATCTAGAGGGAACCCATGACTCAGAAATGCTAATTATGTTCTGAGTTTTTGGACACCAATCTCAACAGCTCTATTACAGTGTGCAAATTTAGCATGAATGTATAAATAATTGCATTACAGTAAGAGGCTAAACTGTATTACTGTAATAAGAATTGCTATTGAGATGGATGAGAAATACTCAGGACTTACTATTTGTATTTTATTAGCCTACTTGTTGTACAGCAGTAATGAGAATTTCAGAGGAATTGTCCTGAAAATAGTTTCCCAATATTAAAAATCGTATTTTTTTAATGCAAATTGTAAAGCCATTTTTTATGCAAATTTAAATGTAACATATATATATATTTATTTATTTATTTTTTTTTCAATGTGATTTTTTTTAGGATTACAGTGATAATTTGTCGCCGTACTTGAGTGCACGCGTCATGAGGTTCGTGCACTGGAGAAAACGCCAAGATTTCCTCGTGCATAAGAGAGCAGACTATTATTATAAATTCACAGTCATAAATGTAAGGACTATGAACACACTGTCACGCGATACGAGAGAAAGTGTTGCGCACTTACTGCAGACAAAGTACGAGTGCCAAAATACTACGGCGCATCCGACACGAGCATTAATATTAATTTAATATATTGCATTTATTAAAAAAGATGTTTGAGTCAGCAGTATGAAGTACTCACTTAAAGGGGGAAAAAGGGCACGTGGTCTGAAATACAAATATGCATAGCCTACAATTTCAGACGAAACCTCACAGGGATCTAAACCAAGTCAAACCCTTAAAATGCGTAAAAACCTTTAATATATTCCCACTGCACTCATCTCTCGCATCGCATTCATAAACTAAAGACGCACAGGTGGATCATTCTCAATTAATGCATCATTCATAAATGATGCAACACGCAATAACTAATGCCACATAAACACGAACATCACGTCTGGTGGACCGAAAAGTTCCCGTAACTTACAGCCGTTTGTTCCAAAGAGCTCGTGCCAGGATCCCCGCCATCGCGCGCACAGAATTGCACCAAGTCCTTTTAACCCTCCGATTATTATAAATAAAAATAAATACAATTCTAAGACACTCACCTTTACTGATGGAGCCCGTGATGGTGTAAAAGATGAGATAGAGTGGTAAAATCATTCCAGTGTTTGAGCACAGCAGATCCATGATGCGCGCGGACGGGATGCTGAAGAGACACTGAATGACTCTCTCCTCCGGATGCGCGCGATACTGTGTGTGTGTGTGTGTGTGTGTGTGTGTGTGTGTGTGTGTGTGTGTGTGTGTGTGTGTGTGTGTGTGTAGTGCCTATTTCACGCCATTCTGCTGCGAAAGAGAGAGTGCGTGCACGCGTGTGCACACACATACACACGCACGAACACAAAGACACACACTCACGCGCGCGCACACACACACACACACACTCTCTCTCTCTCTCACACACACACACACAAACACACGCACACTCACACACACTCTCTCTCTCACACACACACACACACACACACACACACACACACACACACACACACACACACTCTCTCTCACACACACACACAAACACTCTCACACACTCTCTCACACTCACGCACACACACACAAACACACACACTCTCTCTCACACTCTCACACGCGTGCACACACACACACATACACACTCTCTCTCACACACACAAACACACACTCTCACACTCACATTCACTCACAGACACACGGGGACACACACACACGCACACACATACATACACACTCTCTCTCACACACACACAAACACACACTCTCACACACTCTCTCACACTCACACTCACTCACAGACACACGGACACACACATACACACATACACACACACTCTCTCTCACACACACTCTTTCAAACACACACACATACATACACACTCTCTCACACACACACATACACACACACTCTCTCTCTCACACACACACACACACACACACACACACACAGAGAGAGAAACTGCTTTTAAATTGAACTTTTTTATTACTATGATTTTATTTGATGTTAGGAAGAACAAGAAACATGTTGCAAGACTTAATCTACAGTACAATCTAATAATATGCATATCTAGAGGTGCTTAAAGCAGGTTTATGATGGATTATAACCATTATCCACATGCATTCATTTGCATCCCAATTATTTGGAAATAGAAAGCATCCACGTATCCCAGTTACTCTAAAAAATATGTTTTCAAGTTAGAGTCGGCGTGCAAGCCTTTTCATTTCTTACACTTTGCTTTAATGTAAAGCATTTATTTACAGTAGTCTGGTTCAACCGGGATCTGTCAAGTATTACAAGCTTTAATAAGAAGCTGATAAATGATTAAATGACTTCATATAATGTCTCATTCTTCCCCATTTCTGTGAACACTGATGGCAAACTATGTGCTTTTGAGGCTGAGTAACCTAATTCAACTTACTGGACTAAAGACAAAGCTTTTACGAATTGGAAGCTTCAATCAGACTGACCTTTCGGGCAATAACTAGGAGAATGAGTGCACACGTTTATATCAGTTCTTCATGCATTTGTGTGTAAATGTAAGATAATGCAAAAATCCCCTAATGACAACAAAACCAGTGTTCTGTTGGGCCCTATTTTAAGAGCACTAGTGTGAAGCACAGTGCTATGCCATTAGTCATAAGTGCAAAGTCAATGGACATGGCCATGAAGTTTTGGGATTTTTGTGCAAGTATGCGCTCAGTCCAGACGCAAGTGGGTTTGGAAAAATGCGCTAATGGGACGGGTCAACTGCAATTTAATTCGGAGGTTCTTCTCCGGTTATTGCAGCATCTGCATCCTATTATACAGTCCATTCCCTGTCACCAGCGATATAAACAACAATAAAGCAATAAAATATCTCTCAAAATAATATCAAATGCAAAAATTCTAAATAAAAAAGACAATTAATGAATTAAAAAAAATCATCATGGCTGTATTGCATAAAGAATAGTAAAAAAAAAATGTAAAAATATAAAAATACAAATAAAAAAATTGTAAAAAATAAATAAATTAAAAAATAAAAGTAAAAAAATATATATATATTTTTTTTTATAAAATGAAATTAAGTAAATTAAGAAAACTTTATTACTGTAATGCTGAGAAAATGGCATTTAAACTGTAAAGTACTGTTGTTGGAAATTGTTGTATTGTTATTAATTAAATAATTTGTGCAGATTTCTATCAAAAAATCTGCTACAAAGTGTTTAAAATGTAAATATATCTATATAAAAAACGTTAAAAAATTATATCAAATTCATAACATTGAAATTAAAAAAAAGTATTAATTATAAATTAAATTAAAAAACATCGGAGAAATCTGTAAAGTACAGTTGTAAGTGCCGAAAGTGTTTTACTGCTAATAATAATAACAATAATATAACAATAACAATAGGTTTAAAAATGATGTATGCCTAGACAGGAATTTTAAATTGTATATTTCAGAGCGTATAATTAAAATGTGTTGCGCTTTGATCATTAAATTCAGTCATACAAAGATTGGGAATTTTTTTCCTTTTATTTTGTCCCATTTGAAATTCATCTCTAAAACAAAATTTAAAAGCCTTTAAAATGGCCTTTCTTGCACAAAGGGGTTTTTGGTCATTCACTCATAAATTAAAGTCCTGCTATGCCATTGAGTCTGAGCATTGAACTCGGTCATCTGCGGCACAAGCACGTCTACAACTCCACCTTAAATGATTTATGATTTAGACACGGTCAGTATAAGTAGATATTCTACAGTTCTGTGTATGTAAATGTGGAAAGAACTCTAATGAGATCAGATTGGGAAATCTGACAGCCGCACATTACTCTGTTGCAGGACACAGATGGCAAACGCTAGCCTGTATTTTACCAGCTCCATTCAGGTGTTTGTGATGATGTCACGCTCACATGAGCACCACACTCGAGTGCACCACTGACAGACGCTGTGTACTGTGAACCACTGGACGTTTAAATAGACATATCACATGTCCTCACATCTATACAGGCGTTTAAACAATACTGACGAGATCGAGTGGCAGACAGAGAGAACTTGAGCTTCAAAGGCCGGCGGTTCTCCTGTAAGAGTGCACGATTCCGGTGAAACATGACAGAGGAGCAGATTTAGGCTGCATGACGACTGCAGGACATGCTGCTTTAACTTATGTAAACACTTTTGCTCATTTTAACATTTGCACAACTCAAAATACGACCATAATCTATATATTCACACAGATGGCCCATAAAACAGTGTTAGCTAGTTCTTGATTTACTTTATATTTAGATTGAATTACATTTTGGTTTGATGAGAGAAGAACATTTTAGATTTACCATTCACTGAATGAATATATGTGCTATTTAAAATAACTTCCTTGGCTTGTGCACCCGTCATGCTGTGAGCTGTCAATTAAGGCTGATGTTAAAATAGTAATAACTAAAATAACTAAAAAAGTAACAAATAATAACTTCAACTTAAACTCCCACTCATAAGTTCAAAAGATCTGTGGAACATTCACACACACACACACACACACACACACACACACACACACACACACACACACACACACACACACACACACACACACACACACACACACACACACACACACTACACAATCACACACACACACACACACTACACAATCACACACACACAATCACACACACACTACACAATCACACACTCACACACACACACACACACAATACACAATCACACACACACACACACACAATACACAATCACACACACAATCACACACACACACAAACTACACAATCACACACACAAACTACACAATCACACACTCACACACACACACAATACACAATCACACACACACCCACACACCCACTACACAATCACAAACTCACAAACTACACAATCACACACTCACACACACACACACACACACACTACACAATCACACACACACACACACACTACACAATGACACACTACACGATCACACACTCACACACACACACACACACACACACACTACACAATCACACACTCACACACACACTACACAATGACACACACACACACACTACACAATCACACACTCACACACACGCACACACTACAAAATGACACACTCACACACTACACAATCACATTCAAACACACACACACACACACACACACACACACACACACACACACACACAATCACACACACTCACAAACACACACACACTCACACACACACACACTACACAATCAAACACTCACACACACTACACAATGACACACTCACACACACTACACAATGACACACTCACACACTACACAATCACACACTCACACACACTACACAATGACACACTCACACACACACACACACTACACAATCAAACACTCACACACACACACTACACATTAACACAATCACACACACTACACACTCACACACACACACACGCACTACACAATCACACACTCACACACACACTACACAATGACACACTCACACACTACACAATCAAACACTCACACACACTACACAATGACACACTCACACACTACACAATCACACACTCACACACACACACACACACAATACACAATCACACACACACCCACACACCCACTACACAATCACAAACTCACAAACTACACAATCACACACTCACACACACACACACACACACTACACAATCACACACACACACACACACACTACACAATGACACACTACACGATCACACACTCACACACACACACACACTACACAATCACACACTCACACACACACTACACAATGACGCACACACACACACTACACAATCACACACACACACACGCACACACTACAAAATGACACACTCACACACTACACAATCACATTCAAACACACACACACACACACACAACACAATCACACACACTCACACACACACACACTCACACACACACACTACACAATCAAACACACACACACTACACAATGACACACTCACACACACTACACAATGACACACTCACACACTACACACACTACACAATCACACACACACACACACTACACAATGACACACTACACGATCACACACTCACACACACACACACACACACACACACACACACTACACAATCACACACTCACACACACACTACACAATGACACACACACACACACTACACAATCACACACTCACACACACGCACACACTACAAAATGACACACTCACACACTACACAATCACATTCATACACACACACACACACACACACAACACAATCACACACACTCACAAACACACACACACTCACACACACACACACTACACAATCAAACACTCACACACACTACACAATGACACACTCACACACACTACACAATGACACACTCACACACTACACAATCACACACTCACACACACTACACAATGACACACTCACACACACACACACACTACACAATCAAACACTCACACACACACACTACACATTAACACAATCACACACACTACACACTCACACACACACACACGCACTACACAATCACACACTCACACACACACTACACAATGACACACTCACACACTACACAATCAAACACTCACACACACTACACAATGACACACTCACACACTACACAATCACACACTCACACACACACACACAATACACAATCACACACACACCCACACACCCACTACACAATCACAAACTCACAAACTACACAATCACACACTCACACACACACACACACACACACTACACAATCACACACACACACACACACACTACACAATGACACACTACACGATCACACACTCACACACACACACACACACACACACTACACAATCACACACTCACACACACACTACACAATGACGCACACACACACACTACACAATCACACACACACACACACGCACACACTACAAAATGACACACTCACACACTACACAATCACATTCAAACACACACACACACACACACACACAACACAATCACACACACTCACACACACACACACTCTACACAATCAAACACACACACACTACACAATGACACACTCACACACACTACACAATGACACACTCACACACTACACAATCACACACTCACACACACTACACAATGACACACTCACACACACACACACACTACACAATCAAACACTCACACACACACACTACACATTAACACAATCACACACACTACACACTCACACACACACACACGCACTACACAATCACACACTCACACACACACTACACAATGACACACTCATACACTACACAATCAAACACTCACACACACTACACACTCACACACACTACACAATCAAACACTCACACACACTACACAATCACACACTCATAATTCTTTTTCACACTATTACTCACAAACTGCTATGTAATGACAAAAACACTTCAAAACACTTTTTCAACATTTGAAAAACGATACATTGTAACACTTGTACACACTTATTCCAGTGTGATTAGTTTCCTGATAGAGTGTTGGAATGTCGGGTTTGATCATCTCTCATTTGCTTGTAGATCACAATTGGTTAGGTTTTAGTTACAGTTTTATGTTAGGGAGGTGTGTTTTACTCATTAGAACCTCCATTTAATTTTCACCTTAACAACCTCTTCTGACTACGACAGCATTTTACTCACTTCTGGCTCCCCCTGCTGGACATATCACTGGGAAACTGCTGTGAAACGTATTTCAATTTCCAAAAATGTTGTGGGCCTGAGTAGCTCAGTGAGTATTGACGCTGACTACCACCCCTTTGGATCCAGGGCGTGCTGAGTGACTCCAGTCAGGTCTCCTAAGCAACCAAATTAGCCCGGTTGCTAGGGAGGGTAGAGTCACATGGGGTAACCTCCTCGTGGTTGTGATTAGTGGTTCACGCTCTCAATGGGGCGTGTGGTGAGTTGTGTGTGGATCGTGGAGAGTAGCATGAGTCTCCACATGCTGTGAGTCTCCGCAGTGTCATGAACAACGAGTCACGTGATCAGATGCGCGGATTGACGGTCTCAGAAGTGGAGGCAACTGAGACTTGTCCTCCGCCACCCAGATTGAGGTGAGTAACCGTGCCACCATGAGGACCTACTAAGTAGTGGGAATTGGGCATCCCAACATTGGAAGAAAAGGGGATCAAATAAAACATAATGTTCATGAGATCATGCTGACAAAAACTCTCTCTTACTTTAACCAGCCCAACATTGGCATCATACTGAAAGTGAACTCTATGAAATATTTACATTTGCATGTAGCAGAAGAATAGTAGATCAGATGTAAATCCAGTTTGCAGGGATACATTTAATTGGTCAAGTCTGAATGGAGTGTGCATATCCAATCTGATAGCGAGCCGACTGATCAAGACACATGAAGGGACTCGATTTTTCCCCTTTAACGTCAACATAATGCATGTGCATAGAAACACAGACATTGCTTTGCACTGAGGCTGTATAGAGAGGTCTCGGCCTGTCCGTTCCACCTGAGACATAAATAAGCAATTTACCTTCTGGTCTGGTGATGCCCATAGCATGTCAATCAGATCGCAGGTTTTGAGGTACAGAAGAGGAGGATTTATATGGACACTGATCAGAACTGGTGTTCTGGGTGGTCGCTAGGAGGATGCTTTGGGGCTGAAGCATCCTCCTGTTTGTCTTGCCATGTGCGTCCCTGACTCCAACTCCTCGTTCCCTCATCACTCTCCCTAGTTTAGTCCTTGTTGTGTTAATTAGCTTCACCTGTTCCTCATGTGTGTTCCTCCTATATATATTGTGCCCTCTTTCCTCATGTCTCTGCCAGATTGTTTAGTTTCTTCTCCCAGTCAGTTGGTTCCTGTGAGCTGTTGTCGTTCAGTCAGTTTATCTGTTTTACTTTTTAGTCTAGTTTCTCAGTTTCTTTCCCTTGCAAGAGTTTTGTTTCCATTTTCCCAGTCTGTTAGTTTTTGCTTTATCTTGTTAAGTTTGTTCTTGTTTTCTGTTTTTCTCCATCCGTGTTTTGTTTGCAGTATTGTTTTGGTTTTCAATATAGCTATTTTTGCCATCCGTATCCTTTCGTCCTCCCTGGACACCTGACACTGTCATAGCGGCTTTATGATAGCTGGTGATGTCATAATTAGATTTGGATACCAAATGGCTTCTGAATACTTGTTGACATCATGAAGGCTTTTGGAAACAATCTGGCCATTTTTGGGCCCCAGCGGAGGATATGGGTGTTTTCCTTCTTCCAACTCCTGCCCGCAAGGAATCGATCTCCCATAACACCACCCACAATGATGATTCTCTGAACTGCTACCAATGTGGTCATTCCATCAGAGAATTTGCTCAAGAGCTCGCCGATGACGCTTTTAGGTGGTATTATAGTGAGATCTTCCTTAAACACCTTTTCCTGACAGGGCTGGACAATCTATTCAGGGCGGAGGAGCTGGGTGAGATCTTTTGGTGGATCACCTCTGCCGGCTTGCAGAAGATGAGATTATGCTGCAGAGGAGGCATGCCAAATCCCAAGACCCCTCTCAGCCGGTGCCCTGTAATTTCTCTGGCTCGTCCTGGGTTTCATGCCGCAGAGAAAGGAGGAAGCGAGCCAGGAGGCATCGGCCTTTCCCGCAGCAGTGTTTCTGACCAACCGAAGAGGAGGAGACTGCCATGGCGATGGAAGATGTTCTCCTGAATCTGCCAGCTCTCCCGGCCATGGTGGCTGTTTACCTGTTGCCAGCTTCCCCAGCAATGGAGGCCGTTTCCCCGTTGCCAGTTTTCTCGGCCAGAGAGGCCGTCTCCACGTTGCTAGCGTTTCCTTGCCGCGGTGGCAACTCCCCAGTCTTTGTCAGTGCTCACGGCCACAGAGGCCACCCCCCAGTCTCTGTCAGTGCTCACGGCCAAGGAGGCCACTCCCCAGTAGCTATCAGCGCTCACGGCCACGGAGGCCGCTTCCCAGTCGCTATCAGCGCTCACGGCCAAGGAGGCTGCTCCCCAGTCGCTATCAGCGCTCACGGCAACGGATGCCCCTCCCCAGTAGCTATCAGCGCTCATGGCCACGGAGGCTGTTCCCCTGCTGGTTCCAGCATTCCTGGCCATTGAGGCCGTTCCTCAGTCGCTGTCAGCCTTGCTGTTGACGAGTCTGTCCAGTTCCCCAAGGTCGTCAACGAGTTTGTCTAGTTCCCTGAGGCTGTCAATGAGCCTGCCCAGTTCCCCGTGGCTATCGAATCAAATAGCATGTGAATCAGAATCAAAGCCAGCCAACCGCCAAGTCTCTATGATATCCTGGTATCGGCTCCCTCCTTAAATGCAAGTCTATAGGATTTCAAAAAAATTTGCCGTGTGTGTTAGATAGTAAATATTAATGTTGTAAATAAGATGTAAATTGTATACCTATAATGTTGTCAGTATTTTATTTATCTTTAATTTATATCATCTTTTAAACAGAGCTCCCGACATGTGTGCACCTATAAACATGCACGTTCAGTCACAAGACTGTAGTTAGTTTGGCAGGAGTTTGTTTTGTAACTCTGACTCCCTGCTGAGCTGCACAGAACTGTGGATCAGATCACAGTTGAGTTTCTTTTTTTTTCCAATGGCTATTTTGGCTATTTCCCATGGTATCACCCAACCCGGCAACAACAGCCATACTGAAAAGAACTCTGAATAGAGTAACATGACACGAATGTGAATCAATGTGGCTGGAGAACACAAGCTTCACTACAGCACTGAACTCCCTTCAGGAAACGCCATAACTCCTTTCAAAACCTTACTGAAAATAAACACAATAATAATAATAATGCAATAAACCAGCCGAAATCACCTTTATACCAACACAAATGCAATTTAAATAGAGATCAATTATCCCAATAAACACATTTGCATTTCACCCACTCTTGTGAACATAAGATCTTGCCGTTGCATGTAAATAGTCAAATTATTTCTGCAAATATTAATACAGGATTATCAGATATGCGCCGCTGTGCATCAATTTTCTCAGGAACAGTCGGATGTGACTATAATACTATGCTCCTAAATTTATACTCGTATTTATGTGCTCTCCAGGCACATATATTCAAGCACAATTATTTACATATTAGCATATGATTAAAGGAATAGTCTAACCTGTCATCATTTACTCAGCCTCATATTGTTCCAAACCTGTTTGACTTTCTATCACAAAACACAAAAGGAGGATGTTCACGCTTTTTTCCCCAAAGCAATCGAATGACTTCAGTACACTTGGAATATACTGCATGGGTCATATGGACTATATTAGCGGTGCTATTATAGTGCTTTGAAAGTGAAATTGGTTGGCTCTGTGGCCTAGTTGTTAACCCACACATTCTGAAACAGTAAGCCATGGTGCCCACATGGGTAAATCAAGTTTGAGTCCAGGTCAACATCTACAGCCTCTTCTTAAGCAAAGATTGCGATGTGCTCGTGCATTTATCGCTGCCCAATTTCACCGGCTCTGAGTGGAGCAGCACGGCGGTATGGGTGTGTGTGTCCACTGCAAACCCGCATTCAGATCTGCCTCCGTTCCGCTACGCAACGCCCATATTTTCACAATCCAATTAATACAATATGGAAGTAAAGTCGGTCTCATCTTCCGTTTCATGCTGACTTTAGACAGTTTAATGCAGGCAGTTACGATAAGGGAACCTGAACCTGAAGTGACATGACAAACTACACACATACTACTTTATAAGCACTTCCCCGCTGTTTTCTGACTGCAGTTGGATTAATTACTTTTTCAGAATCAGAATGAGCTTTATTGGTAAGTGTGATTACACATACAAGGAATTTGTCTTGGTGACAGAAGCTTCCAGTGCACAAACAATACAGCAACAAGACAGAGATGATAAACTAGAATACAAATAAATAGAGAATAGAACATTTTCATTTAAAGCATCACTCACCTTCAGTCATTTATTAATGTCCACACCATTTATCTGGTGTCATGCATTAGATCACCCCAAACAATCCCTCGCCTGCATTACCCTTTACTCCAGAATAAATTACTTTCTAATCAATGTTTTGCTGTGGGCTCAATTTTTCTGGATCAATTTGGCTCTGGTTACTTACAGATCCTTTCAGAAGACACGTCGGTGTAATCAAAATTCTTGTGGGAAACATTCAATATTACAGTATTTACAGTAATTGGAGCTGTAGTATTTGGTTGGGTTATAGAAATCCCTCATTCTTCTTTATATTATTTTTCTTACCCTAAAATATTCTGCAATTGTCTCAGATAAAACAGTATTAACATACAGACTCTATTCAAATGTTGTTTTGTAGATAATTTGTGATCTCACATAATCGTGGTTTGGTTTTTATATATTTTATAGGCTACTGTTTCAGCCATTTAAGATTAAACTTTGATGTCATAATGGATTTTGAATATCTGATGAGGTCATAATGGCTTTTGGACACCTGATGATGTCATAATGGCTTTAGATATCTGATGATGTCATAATGGCTTTTGGACACCTGATGATGTCATAATGGCTTTAGATATCTGATGATGTCATAATGGCTTTTGAATATCTGATGATGTCATAATGGCTTTTGGACACCTGATGATGTCATAATGGCTTTTGAATATCTGATGATGTCATAATGGCTTTTGGACACCTGATGATGTCATAATGGCTTTAGATATCTGATGATGTCATAATGGCTTTTGAATATCTGATGATGTCATAATGGCTTTAGATATCTGATGATGTCATGATGGCTTTTGAATATCTGATGATGTCATAATGGCTTTTGGACACCTGATGATGTCATAATGGCTTTTGAATATCTGATGATGTCATAATGGCTTTTGGACACCTGATGATGTCCTAATGGCTTTAGATATCTGATGATGTCATAATGGCTTTTGAATATCTGACGATGTCATAATGGCTTTAGATATCTGATGATGTCATAATGGCTTTTGGACACCTGATGATGTCATAATGGCTTTTGAATATCTGACGATGTCATAATGGCTTTAGATATCTGATGATGTCATAATGGCTTTTGGACACCTGATGATGTCATAATGGCTTTTGAATATCTGATGATGTCATAACGGCCTTTAGATATCTGATGATGTCATAATGGCTTTGGAATATATGATGATGTCATAATGGCTTTTGAATATATGATGATGTCATAACGGCCTTTAGATATCTGATGATGTCATAATGGCTTTTGAATATCTGATGATGTCGTAATGGCTTTTGAGTATCTGATGATGTCATAATGGCATTTAGATATCTGGTGATGTCATAATGGCTTTTGAATATCTGATGATGTCATAATGGCTTTTGGATATTTATTGATGTCACAACAGCTTTTAGATATCTGATGATGTCATAATGGCTTTTGAATATCTGATGATGTCGTAATGGCTTTTGAGTATCTGATGATGTCATAATGGCATTTAGATATCTGGTGATGTCATAATGGCTTTTGAATATCTGATGATGTCATAATGGCTTTTGGACACCTGATGATGTCATAATGGCTTTTGAATATCTGATGATGTCATAATGGCTTTTGGACACCTGATGATGTCATAATGGCCTTTAGATATCTGATGATGTCATAATGGCTTTTGAATATCTGATGATGTCATAATGACCTTTATATATCTGATGATGTCATAATGGCTTTTGGACACCTGATGATGTCATAATGGCCTTTATATATCTGATGATGTCATAATGGCTTTTGGACACCTGATGATGTCATAATGGCCTTTATATATCTGATGATGTCATAATGGCTTTTGGACACCTGATGATGTCATAATGGCCTTTAGATATTTGATGATGTCATAATGACTTTTGAATATCTGATGATGTCATAATGACCTTTAGATATCTGATGATGTCATAAAAGCTTTTATATATATCAGATGATGTTATAACAGTATTTAGATTTCTGATGATGTCATAATATCTTCTGAATATCTGACAATGTCATAATGGCTTTTGGATATTTAATAATGTCAAAACAGCTTTTGGATATCTAATGATGTCATAACGGCCTTTAGATATCTGATGATGTCATAATGTCTTCTCAATATCTGACGATGTCATAAGGGCTTTTGGATATTTAATAATGTCACAACAGCTTTTGGATATCTGATGATGTCATAACGGCCTTTAGATATCTGATGATGTCATAATGTCTTCTCAATATCTGACGATGTCACAAGAGCTTTTGTAAATCTAATATTGTCATAATGGATTTTGGATATCTGATGATGTCATAACTGCCTCTGTCCTTTATTTATCAGATTTTTCTTTTGCTTATTTTCTGGATAATTTTACCAAACACTATTAGACAACAACTATTCAATAAACACTTCTCTTTTGCCCCTGGCAAAAAGGCGAATCTTTGTTCCTGCATTTCGTCATTTGGTGATAATCTATGTGTTTGCTGGGATAATGTTTCTTGCTGCGGGCTGAGCAGCTGCCATTTGCTTTTGAAACGTTACAGTTCCAATACAAAAGGGTCATAGATCAAGGTTTTCTTCTTTTCCATACAGAAAGTAATTTATCCTTCGGGAGTGAGGGGCGTTTCACTGGCCGCACTGTAAATTAGATGGCGTTTGAATGGAGGTCACCCAGTGGACATGACACTCAAGTTCAGAGAGCCACTAAACGTACAGAGCGCTAAATTTGTGGTCAAACTGCGTGCTGCTTTTAAAGACCAAATAAATTCATGGTCTACAATTCACAAAGCACAGCAGAAGAACATAAAACCTGGAAGGCTTTGGTGTACTAATTTACGATACACCTTTGCTATTCAAGGAGAGACCTGTAGATATTATTTACTCGGGTCGCCCACAGCACAACGGAGGCAGGCTTTAGTGTACATTTAAACATCAGAGATGAATGGCACAGAAACCCCACCTCATGATTTCAATAATAAACAAGTATTGAGTTTAGAAAACTGCTTAGAGTCATTTTAAAGCTTCCAACTTATTTCCACAAGACCTTAAAGGTCACTTCTCAACTGTAATGAGTACAATCCACCTAAAATAAGATCATTTACATTAGACTATAATTCATTGACACAAAAACAAGACGGACGCTATAAAGACAAATCAACAATTTCACTTCAGATCAGACTGAATATGCAAAAACACATTGTCAAATATTGGGACAGTCTTGACAGGAGCTCATTCAGTGTTAAATAATGCATGTAAATGCATTGCAACCCAATAGTTTAAGCAAAACGATGAAGACTTTTGCATGTAGCCAAAAGCATAGAGACATAACAGTCCATGTTATTCCTAAACTGTGTAACTTGATTTCTTCTTTGAAACACAATCTTAAATGTTAGACAGAATTTTAGTCTCAGTCACCATTCACTTTCATTGCATCTTTTTTTCCATACAATGAAAGAGAATGAAGTATGAGGCTGGAGGTTTCTGAAAGTGAGGGTTGCTGAACTGCAGACGCAGTTATACTGTAAATGTAATTAACATGCAGCTGATTATGTTGTGCTCTTTGAGAGCTGAAGTAGCTCATCTGCTCCATGAGAAAATGATAAAAGGACACAGGTGTGTGAAACTAATGTAAGTGGCATTTAAACTTCACAGTGAAGAGGGATATGCGGCGCAGTGCTGTATAAATGTCAGCCAAGCAGATGCTTTATGAGAAAATACAACATGTCTGTGCGCTATTTCGCCAAGCACAAATATTCCAGCAATTCCGGCACACGGGCGATTGGAGCGGAATACAGGGAATTATTCCAAACCGCTCCTTTAGCTTGAGACCTCGTCAAGAATCTAATATCTATTAAAACAACTGCATTTAATATAATATGCAAAACAAATGTAAATAATGAAGGCATTAAGGCTGCTGATTGGTCAATACAGTGTTCCAGATGTGTTAAAAAAACAACATTGTAACAACTTTAATGTGAAACATGTAACAGTGAGGTCACAGTTTAAAATGAACATTGTTGCAAACTGTTTCACGGAGAGAGAGAGAGAGAGAGAGAGAGAGAGAGAGAGAGAGAGAGAGAGAGAGAGAGAGAGAGATTGGCTATCAATTGATTGTAGATGGCCAGATGTATTTTTGAAATATTTTTGGGGACATATATAATATTAAGTTACATTTACTGAAAAAGATGTTATTTTATAAAGGCTGCTGTACACTTGCCTTGTCATGATTAGGCCGATTATTTCCCCACATTGGACATTTTTTTAATTGCTTATGAACAGGGGCGGCGGTGGCTCAGGTGCAGGGCTGGATTGGTACTCTGGCATTCCGGGCACTTTCCCGGTGGGCCAACACACTTTGGGCCCGATCAGTGGCTGACTAGCCAGCGGGAGAACCAAGCCTGATTTCTCTTCCCAGTCCTGCCCTGCTCAGGTGGTAGAGCGGGTCGGCCGCTAATCGCAGGGTTGTCGGTTCGATTCCTGGCCAACATGACTCCACATGCCGAAGTGTCCTTGGGCAAGACACTGAACCCCAAGTTGCTCCCAATGGCAGGCTAGCGCCTTACATGGCAGCTCTGCGGCCATTGGTGTATGAATGGGTGAATGAGACTCAGTGTAAAGCGCTTTGCATACCGCTAAAGTTAAAAAAGCGCTATGTAAGTACAGACCATTTACCATGTTCACTGATTTTGGTTGAAGCATGTCCCATATTTTGAGCTTGTTTTTCCAGATCAAGTGCCTTTTTTCTTTTCTTGAGAAATCTAGGGCCGGTTGCATAAAATGGTTTTAGTCTTATTTAAAAAAGTTAGTTGTCTAAAATGTAGGTCTTACATGGTTAGTTATGAGATACTATTATGAGAAAGTTTTTGGACTGTGTGCCGGTTCATAGCAGACGGGGTTACCTGGTGCATTGCCGAAAACAGAAACGGCTGGGCATAGAAATGCATCAATTCTTCGACCCCCAAACTGTTCTGTTCTTTGTTTTGTGTGCAGCTGTGTTCTGTTGTCACTATCGCTGTGGTGCACCTGTTTTTAGATAAACAAAACGAGCTTTTACTTGAACGCCCCTTCTCGTGACAGATACTGCCCTCGTGCAGTCCCATGAACTCGCAGAGGAGAGAAACAGTCAGCAGTTTCACGACCTATAACACATTCGATTTCTCATCGTACGCTTTCATAACAATCATGAGTCTCATGGAATAATTTATTAGACTTCTGAATTATACTTTTGCATCCTTTTGAAGCTTGAAGAGTTAGTCACCATAAACTGCCATTGTGTGACATCACTAAGCACAACATTTTTACACAATTCCTCCCTTTGTGTTAATAAAAAATAACGAAAGTCACATAGAGTTCTAACAACACTTGGGTGAGTAAACAATGACTGAATTTTCATTTCTAACCGTTTCAGTCATGTGCATAAAAACTCAGATCGGTCGAATTAAGACCAAAATGTAAGACAGCACACCCCTCGGCTAACTTTTGTTTACATTCTGTGTAACAGTTATTAACTGGTCTTACCAGTTACCAATTGACATAAAGGAGCGTAACGCTGCTCCCTTGAAAAACATAGCGTTTTTAGTCTCTGGTGTATCCTTTTGAGTGGTGGCGTAGTGGGCTAAACTGCATAACTGTAATCAGAAGGTTGCTGGTTATCCAAAGCAACTTACAGAGCCCTTATTACAGGGACAATCCCCCCGGAGCAACCTGGAGTTAAGTGACTTGCTAAAGGACACAATGATGGTGGCTGTGGGGATCAAACCAGCGACCATCTGATTACCAGTTTACCAGTTATGTGGTTTAGACCCCTACTCCACCACCACTCATTCAGTAGGGCAATTTATGTATGTGGATTCATGCTGGGTTGTAATTTCCATGTGGGATGGGGGGTTGTAACCCCTCTAATAATCAAAACAAGCAAGTACAACCCCCCCAATTTTATACGATGATCATTGGAAACTTGTTGATGCTTCACACGGCAACACCCCCAATATTCAAGCCAAATCTACACCCTTGTTTTACACACACACATTTCTTTGATTAGCAATTCATTTGTTTGTGCATTTGTTTATTTATCCAATTTCAGCCTAAAAGCGTCAATTCATCTTTAGTAAAGTAAATAAATAGCATCAAGATCTTGGATCCACACACACACTATAAGTTCGTGGAGTAACAGACGGTCGAAGAGAATGATGGACCCAAAATCAGCTTTAGACTGAACCCAATAACTGCGGCTTGACAGAGCTTAACGGCTGAGAAAAAATGGCATGGGATCTCTGCGCTGGTCATTTATCAACGTCAGGTGACCGGTCAGATGAGGGCCAGACCTGCGGCTACTGTCTGTGATCCCGTACACACACCAGTGCATGCTGGGAGAGGCCTCTACCTTTATGTGCTGTCCAGATGGATTGATACGCTTTGAACGACGACACTCAATCCCAATAAGGCCTTGGAGTGGACTTTGATGTAAAGATTGAGCTGCTTGTGAATTGCATTGTTATAAAAAGGATGAAAATGACTTATACATTTACTGTCATATGTAAGAAGAAGATTATCCATCATATCTACCATATATAGTTTTGGCAACAAGAAAAGTACTATTAGTGGTGTTCTTTAAGGCAATCATAGCTAATAATATTGCTCACAAATACAGTAAGTGATGAACCCCAAGCACTAAGAGGGAATTCACCTCAGCCGGTTATTTGCACACGCTATCTGCGCTGGTTTAGCACCCGATTGACTAAAGGAATTATGTGCATCAGGTAACGTTCCTATTTGCATTCTGAGCACTATATAGCGGAGGATGCAGCAGACCACTGTCATCTGGCACAACATGCTGGAAAAGTACAGCATCACTGCGATCCAGACACCCGAATCATCTCTTAAGCATGCCGAACGAGTAACAAATTATTCTTCAGAGTCGGTTGTTTTCATTCTACAGTGTGACCAGTGCAGTCCGATTCCCAGACAAATGACTCTTATGAACTGGTTCTTTTCACTGAATCAAAAGCATATAACATGACAAGGGTAGACTGATTCCCAAACAAATGACTCTTATAAGGCAGTTCTTTTGAATCTACAGTTTGAAACATACAGTTTGACCAGCGTAGTCAAATTCCCGAACTAATGACTCTTATGAACTGGTTCTTTTCACTGAATCAAAAGCATGTAACATGACCAATGTAGTCCGATTCCCAAACAAATGACTCTTATGAGCCGGTCCTTTTGAATCTATGCTGCAAAACATACAATTTGACCAGCATAGTCCAATTCCCGATTTAATGACTCTTATTAGCTGTTTTGTTTTTACACTGAATCAGAAGCATGATGTGTGACCAGTGCAGTCCGATTCCCAAACAAATTACTCTTATGAGCTGGTTCTTTTGAATCTACAGCGTGAAACGTACAGTGTGACCAGTGCAGTCCGATTCCCGAACAAATGACTCTTATGAGTCGGTTCTTTTGAATCTACAGCGTGAAACGTACAGTGTGACCAGTGCAGTCCGATTCCCGAACAAATGACTCTTATGAGTCGGTTCTTTTGAATCTACAGCGTGAAACGTACAGTGTGACCAGTGGAGTCCGATTCCCAAACAAATGACTCTTATGAGTCAGTTCTTTTGAATCTAAAGCGTGAAACATACAGTGTGACCAATGTAGTCCTATTTCCTAACAAATGACTCTTATGAGTCGGTTCTTTTGAATCTACATCGTGAAACATACAGTGTGACCAGTGCAGTCCGATTCCCGAACAAATGACTCTTATGAGTTGGTTCTTTTGAATCTACAGTGTGAAATGTACAGTGTGACCAATGCAGTCTGATTTCCAAACAAATGACTCTTATGAGCCGGTCCTTTTGAATCTACAGCGTGAAACGTACAGTGTGACCAGTGGAGTCCGATTCCCAAACAAATGACTCTTATGAGTCAGTTCTTTTGAATCTAAAGCGTGAAACGTACAGTGTGACCAATGTAGTCCTATTTCCTAACAAATGACTCTTATGAGTCGGTTCTTTTGAATCTACAGTGTGAAATGTACAGTGTGACCAATGCAGTCCGATTCCCAAACAAATGACTCTTATGAGTCGGTTCTTTTGAATCTACAGCGTGAAATGTACAGTGTGACCAGTGCAGTCCGATTCCCAAACAAATTACTCTTATGAGCCGGTCCTTTTGAATCTACAGCGTGAATCGTACAGTGTGACCAGTGCAGTCCGATTCCCGAACAAATGACTCTTATGAGTCGGTTCTTTTGAATCTACAGTGTGAAACGTACAGTGTGACCATTGTTGTCCGATTCCCAAACAAATGACTCTTATGAGTCGGTTCTTTTGAATCTACAGCGTGAAATGTACAGTGTGACCAATGTGGTCCGATTCCCAAACAAATGACTCTTATGAGTCGGTTCTTTTGAATCTACAGAGTGAATCGTACAGTGTGACCAGTGCAGTCCGATTCCGAACAAATGACTCTTATGAGCCGGTCCTTTTGAATCTACAGCGTGAAATGTACAGTGTGACCAATGTGGTCCGATTCCCAAACAAATGACTCTTATGAGTCGGTTCTTTTGAATCTACAGAGTGAATCGTACAGTGTGACCAATGTGGTCCGATTCCCAAACAAATTACTCTTATGAGCCGGTCCTTTTGAATCTACAGCGTGAAATGTACAGTGTGACCAATGTGGTCCGATTCCCAAACAAATGACTCTTATGAGTCGGTTCTTTTGAATCTACAGAGTGAATCGTACAGTGTGACCAATGTGGTCCGATTCCCAAACAAATGACTCTTATGAGTCGGTTCTTTTGAATCTACAGAGTGAATCGTACAGTGTGACCAGTGCAGTCCGATTCCCGAACAAATGACTCTTATGAGCCGGTTCTTTTGAATCTATAGCGTGAAACGTACAGTGTGACCATTGTAGTCCGATTCCCAAACAAATGACTCTTATGAGCCAGTTCTTTTGAATCTACAGCGTGAAATGTACAGTGTGACCAATGTGGTCCGATTCCCAAACAAATGACTCTTATGAGCCGGTCCTTTTGAATCTACACCGTGAAATGTACAGTGTGACCAATGTGGTCCGATTCCCAAACAAATGACTCTTATGAGTCGGTTCTTTTGAATCTACAGAGTGAATCGTACAGTGTGACCAGTGCAGTCCGATTCCCGAACAAATGACTCTTATGAGCCGGTTCTTTTGAATCTATAGCATGAAACGTACAGTGTGACCATTGTAGTCCGATTCCCAAACAAATTACTCTTATGAGCCGGTCCTTTTGAATCTACAGTGTGAAACATACAGTGTGACCAGTGCAGTCCGATTCCTGAACAAATGACTCTTATGAGTCGGTTCTTTTGAATCTACAGTGTGAAACGTACAGTGTGACCATTGTTGTCCGATTCCCAAACAAATGACTCTTATGAGTCGGTTCTTTTGAATATACAGCGTGAAATGTACAGTGTGACCAGTGCAGTCCGATTCCCAAACAAATTACTCTTATGAGCCGGTCCTTTTGAATCTACAGCGTGAATCGTACAGTGTGACCAGTGCAGTCCGATTCCCGAACAAATGACTCTTATGAGTCGGTTCTTTTGAATCTACAGTGTGAAACGTACAGTGTGACCATTGTTGTCCGATTCCCAAACAAATGACTCTTATGAGTCGGTTCTTTTGAATCTACAGCGTGAAATGTACAGTGTGACCAATGTGGTCCGATTCCCAAACAAATGACTCTTATGAGTCGGTTCTTTTGAATCTACAGAGTGAATCGTACAGTGTGACCAGTGCAGTCCGATTCCGAACAAATGACTCTTATGAGCCGGTCCTTTTGAATCTACAGCGTGAAATGTACAGTGTGACCAATGTGGTCCGATTCCCAAACAAATGACTCTTATGAGTCGGTTCTTTTGAATCTACAGAGTGAATCGTACAGTGTGACCAATGTGGTCCGATTCCCAAACAAATTACTCTTATGAGCCGGTCCTTTTGAATCTACAGCGTGAAATGTACAGTGTGACCAATGTGGTCCGATTCCCAAACAAATGACTCTTATGAGTCGGTTCTTTTGAATCTACAGAGTGAATCGTACAGTGTGACCAGTGCAGTCCGATTCCCGAACAAATGACTCTTATGAGCCGGTTCTTTTGAATCTATAGCGTGAAACGTACAGTGTGACCATTGTAGTCCGATTCCCAAACAAATGACTCTTATGAGCCGGTTCTTTTGAATCTACAGCGTGAAATGTACAGTGTGACCAATGTGGTCCGATTCCCAAACAAATGACTCTTATGAGCCGGTCCTTTTGAATCTACAGCGTGAAATGTACAGTGTGACCAATGTGGTCCGATTCCCAAACAAATGACTCTTATGAGTCGGTTCTTTTGAATCTACAGAGTGAATCGTACAGTGACTAGTGCAGTCCGATCTACAGTGTGAAACATACAGTGTGACCAGTGCAGTCCGATTCCTGAACAAATGACTCTTATGAGTCGGTTCTTTTGAATCTACAGTGTGAAACGTACAGTGTGACCAATGTTGTCCGATTCCCAAACAAATGACTCTTATGAGTCGGTTCTTTGAATATACAGCTGAAATGTACAGGTGACCAATGTGTCGATTCCCAAACAAATGACTCTTATGAGCCGGTCCTTTTGAATCTACAGCGTGAAATGTACAGTGTGACCAATGTGGTCCGATTCCCAAACAAATGACTCTTATGAGTCGGTTCTTTTGAATCTACAGCGTGAAATGTACAGTGTGACCAATGCAGTCCGATTCCCAAACAAATGACTCTTATGAGCCGGTCCTTTTGAATCTCTACATAGTCAGCTTCACAACCACGATGAATAAAGAAAAAAAAATGCAATCTGAATTCAATCACATTTTGGCCACAAAAAAGGGTTTCTTTTTAATATATATATATATATATATATATATATATATATATATATATATATATATATATATATATATATATATATATTCATAATTAGTTCTGTTGAGAAAAAAAAAAAAAAAAAAAGACCCACTGCTTTTTAATGCATTTTGAAGCACCTCAGGGTCCTTTTTCTTGATTTGATTTAATTTCTTCTGCCAAAGCCAATTTCCCCCTCTCTCTCTCTCTCTCTCTCTCTCTCTCTCTCTCTCTCTCTCTCTCTCTCTCTCTCTCTCTCTCTCGTCTCTTGCTGAACAGCTCTTTATGTGACAAATGGCTATTTCCACCGCGCCGCTCCAGATGTCTGAAGTGACACCTGTTTCCGTGCACTAATCTCATGATGACAAGAGTCGAGCTGCTCTGAGCAAACTATTTATCCCTCCATGTAAATACCTATTACCCAGAGAAGGCTCTCCTGCCACCCGGTCCTGTCGCTGTCCTCCGAGAAAATGTGTCTTCTGGCGTTTTTGTGTGGAAGTGAGACGGTAGGGTAAAGTGCTGGCGTAGCAGCCATCATGAGGTGACATCTGGGAGACAGAAATCAGATGCATGGGCTGCATCCAAATATCCAACACTGACAGACTGACGGGGAAAACTGCATGAATATGGCATGAAATTATTATTTATTATTGTCACTTATGTGTTCGACGTAGCTTGGCTCGAGCTGTTTACTGTTGGTGACAGAATATTAGCGCGCACTTGTTTTGGGTGAATATTATGACACGTCCAGGTCACATTTCACCTTAAAATCTAAATAAAAAAAAGCACAAAGTAAATGAAGCCTATTTTTCAGAACATTTGCATTTTGACATTTTCATGACAATCATGCATCAAATGTCACAATTCAAAAATTCTACATATAAATGCTTATTTCCTTTTTTTGTTTGGGTTTTCCTCAGACTGATATGTTGATTAATCAATGTAACATCTCAAAAATCCCCCATAAAATGTCAGTTGGTGAACCCACCGGCCACCCCAAAAGCGGCATTGCGCCCGCTGCCATTGATCAAGATACACTTCGCCAGAACTGGAGTGGATCTCGTCGGGCAATTAGAGAAGACTGCATGTGGGCATCGCGTGAGATGAGATGTTAACTAATTATATATAAATAGTGTAAAAAATAAATAAATATATCATTATTATTAAATATATATCATTATTATTAAATATATATTATTAGCATTAAAAATATATATATATAATTTAATATATATATATATTATTATTATTATCATTAAATATATTATTGAATATATATATATATAATATTATTATTAAATATATATATATATATTATTAAGAAATATATATTATTATTATTATTATTATTATTATTATTAAATATATATATTATTATTATCATAAAAAATTATATATATATGTATATTAGTAAAAAAAAAAAAATATATATATATATATATATATATATATGTATATTATTAAATATATATATTATATATATTATTATTAGCTTTAAAAAATATATATATTATTATTATTATCATTAAATATATCATTGAATATATTATATATATATATTTATTTATTTTTTTTTACACTTCTTTCTGCAACATTTTTCAATTCCAATAAGTTCATGTCCACAGTGCAACATTTTGTAATTAAATCCTCTAAATTATCTTTCCGTGCATGTGTATACAATACAAGAATCACTCCATAAATCTCTGTATGTGTATGTAAATAATATCAACAGTTTTTTGTTGTTTATTTTTGCCTAAAGATGCAGTACAGTTGCACGGATGGTCCTCGCAATGTATTCTCAGCTTTTTTAATACACTGTTTTATGTGCCTGTGTTTCAAAGGTGACAAATGACACTTCAAGTTTGATAAATAGACACTCCTTCAAGACCTGGAAGGGATCCTGGGTCTGAAAAATGAACGGAGTCATTGAGAGTTATGACAGTGAGAGCGACGCCCTCCCTACCTCTGAAATGATGGAGAAATATTTAATCAAAACCTTTTAAATTATTGACCCTGATCTGAAACAGCTCAGAGACCTCGGATGGAGTGAGGAACCTTTGGCTCAAGAGAGTCAAGGAGCCGCAGCTGTGCTCGACCAAATCTCAATTGACATTAATATGAAGAGCATTTTGGATGAAGGGGTTTTTATTTGCAATAATGAACCCTTTGGTTCTTAAGAGGTAGCGACAGATTAATGCATTTGTCACCTCTGGGACAGGATCAGGTCATTCATCAGCTGATTTGGTGAAATATCTCAGAAGGAAACACAAATATTAATAAAACTTTGAATGCACTATAAGTTTCTGTGACATGAATATATGTATTGTGTAAATGTAAAAACAATGTGCCAAACAAACACTCATAACTGTGAGAAAAAAACTATAATAATTTAATTGTTTATTTATGGATATTTGGATGCTATTTATTTATTTCGATTTTAACATATACAAAGCCATTTTTTTCAGGCACTTTTTATTTATGTAAATAGTTTTAAATATTAGTTTATTTAAAAAAAAAAAAATATATATATATATATATATATATATATATATATATATATATAATGTTGTTTTTTATATTTGGATTTTAACGTACAAAAAAACGTTTTAAATAGTTTAACTTTATAAATAGTTTTTTTATATTTGTTTTTAATACTTATTAACTTTTTTATTAAAAAATATACACACATATACATATATATATATATATATATATATATATAATGTTGTTTTTTATATTTGGATATTTGGATGTTATTTATTTATTTCGATTTTAACAAATAATTTTTTTTTTCAGGCACTTTTACTATCTTTTTTTTACAACATTTATTTGATATTTTTATAAAATACATAGATTTTTAAATAAATATCTAATATTTGTAAATGTTTTTTATATTTGTTTTTTAACACTTTTTAAAGTTTTTTTATTTTTAAATATATATATATAATTTTGTTCTATATTTGGATGCTATTTATTTATTTTGATTTTAACATGAAGGGGGGGGGGGCATATATTTTTCAATAAATATCTCAAAGTTTATAAATAGTTATTTATATTTTATTTTTAGTACTTTTTAGTACTTTTTTTATAAAAAAAATGATACAGATATATATATATACAGTATATATCTAAAATCTCAGTTGCCTCCGCGTCTGAGACCGTCAATCCGCGCATCTTATCACGTGACTTGTTGAGCGTGTTACCGTGAAGACATAAGCGCATGCGGAGGCTTCACGTTATTATCCGCGGCATCCACGCACAACTCACCACACGCCCCATTGAGAGCGAGAACCACATTATAGTGACCATGAGGAGGTTACCCCATGTGACTCTACCCTCCCTAGCAACCGGGCCAATTTGGTTGCTTAGGAGACCTGGCTGTAGTCACTCAGCACACCCTGGATTCAAACTCACGACTGCAGGTGTGATAGTGAGCGTCAATACTCACTGAGATACACAGGCCCCATTTTTAATAAGTTTTAGCATAAGATTGAGTGTAATGGTGCGTTCACATTCAACACGGAAAAAAAATTAGCCTTGCATTGATCGCGAGAGTTTGACCACTGGATTAAATGTGTGTTTAAACTCGCCTTCGTGCGAGCAACGTGAACCCGTGAGTATTCCCCCTTCTCTTCCGGAAAAGGACAGGAGGCGGGGCTTCTACGACAACTTCTCTTTCCGCCATCAACCATAGCCGATATCACAATGATTGCTGCTCTGTATCTGTTGTGGACGTCCCAGATACGTTTACGTTGTGTCATACAATTCCGGCTGCCCGCACACACCGCTACAACCATTTTCTCTGATTTCTTCTGCTACTACGTCAGTACGTCAGTGACATCCGGACGATCTCAATGCTGATAGGCTTTCGCGACAACGCATCATGTGGAATGAAGCGATTTCACGTTTTCGCTTCGTGCCATTTGCTTCATTCGCGTCGCCCGTGTCTTTGCATTAACTTTGTATGCAACCACACCGCGCAAAACACTCGATTCGCGTTGTATGTGAACGCACAACAGAATTGGCCCCATTGACTTCCATTGTAAGTGCCTGAGTGTATCCCATATTGGTACTTTGGTTAAAGAAAATGAGGGAAATACATTTTGTCGTAATCAGGCGTTTAATGCATGCCTGTTTTTATGTGTCGCATTGCAATGTGTCTCCACTGCAAAGCATGATATGAAATGAAGAAAAGTGTGGTTTGGATCGCGGCCCAGTTGTTGTGATATTACGTTCTCTTGCCGTTTATTTTACGAGTTTTATTCTGTTTGTGAGGGAGTGCGTCCCACTCAGTCATTGAACAGCTCATCAACCAATCAGAACAATTGCTTTCGGATATAATAAACAGTTTTCATAGATAAATATTTCCTAAAGTGTAATTCACATCTCTGGTTGTGTCTGGTTGATAAGCGTAGAGTAGAGTCACATGAGGTAACCAAATTGGCCGGTTGCTAAGGAGGGTAGAGTCACATGGGGTAACCTCCTCGTGGTGGTGATTAGTGGTTCTCTCAATGGGGCGTGTGGTGAGTTGTGTGTGGATCGTGGAGAGTAGCATGAGCCTCCACATGCTGTGAGTCTCCACGGATGCACAACGAGTCACGTGATCAGATGCGCGGATTGACGGTCTCAGAAGTAGAGGCGACTGAGACTTGTCCTCCGCCACCCGGACTGAGGCGAGAAACCGCGCCACCACAAGGACCTACTGAGATGGATAGATGGATAAAATCAATCACTTACATTTCTGATTAAAGTTACAGCCAGTTTTACAACTTTGATTTAATGTTACAGCTCAAGTTTTAAGAGAATTGATGTTGATCAGCTTCACATTTCTGCCTTTAAACCCTCCAACAATTTGGCCCCATTGACTTTCATTGTATGTGCCGCACTCTGTAACCTTCATTTGTGCTTCTGCTTTTATTTAAAGAAAACACGAACAAGTTGAAATACATTTTTGTGGTCACATCCAGTTTAATAGACTATCTCTACAATGACCTGGACCTCTTTTAACACTGGACGGTTGAACGGGAAACCCATCGTTTGGTGGTGTTTACCATGTGGATTCATTACTAATCTACATTATGAGTGAATTCGGTTTGTTTGTCAGCTTTGGGGCTTTGGGAACATTTCAGTGTATTGAATGCTTCTTTCAATCGTGTAGCGTTCAAAGGCTCTCAAGCATGCTGTCTGAATAATCTCACAATTATAAACAAACACAGTATTTGAACATAGGCATGCTAAACTCATTCTGCTCTCAAAGACGGCAGTGGTCCATGAGTAATTAGTGTTCTGATGCTCGCTCAGCTGTTAATAGGTGAGCTGGGAAAGATCACGCTCGAAGCGGAAGCTTTAAGCACATCTGAAAGAAAACTCTAATCCAGAGATGCTTTTCCTACACAAAAGTGATGTTGTGTGTTGTCCAAATCACAGAAACGTCTCCCAGCAAGCTTATGTAGGCTTATTAGTACATGTATAGGAATGTAAATATCACAAATAAGCTCTATTTGATTTCTCAATTATTTCCCCTAGAGAGCAAATGCAGATAGATGGAGACCAGAAGTGAAAAAAACACTTCGTTTCAGATGCGATCTCACGAAGGTCTCCAACTGTGCTCAGAATTGCACAATATCATTGTCAGTAAACTACCGTCAGAGATCTCAATACGAACTCTTTCTCTCCAAGACTAAAACATCTGAGCTGTAATATCCACGTTAATATCTAACAGTTCTTAGACGGGTAGAAACGGTAGAAAATTTCAAGGATAGTTTCTCGAGAAAAGAAGCGATACAATTGACTAAACTACACCGTTGTCGGCTGTGCATTTATATCTATATAGTCGCCAAAAAGGTTTCCAGTATCCAATATGTAATGTATAATGTTCAACTAAAAGTAGAGAGAAATGGATTGGATTGAAAAATTATGCTGAGCAGATTTAATAGATTATGTTGGCTTGACGATGCCAATATACTGTTATTCTACCGATATTGTTGAGGGGGTTTTTCAAATCACTAAACCAAGACCAAAATAATCAATTGTAACTCCTTCAACAGCTTTAAAGCTACATCTACCAAAATTGGCACAGACCTTCGGACTGCTCTGCTTTGCATTGCTTCATCTTTTCAAGCTGATTGGAAAAACGGTTTTCACACAGCGGGTGATCAAAAATCCAAAGAATCCCATAGACATGCATTGACAGAATGTTCAAATGGGCAAATGGAATTTTCGTTAACTCAAAAGAATTCAAATTGAGAGTTCATGGCAAATTTGCCACTCGTGCAAATGAGCTTTGTGGCAAGCTCGCTGCAGTTTCACAAGTACCAGTGAAGAGATGCAAACATCTGGCAAACAATTGTGGCAAAACACAAGCCCATTTGCATGTGAAAATAATGAGTGGCAAATCTGAGGCACATTTTCTTTTTTGTTTTATGCATTTGACAGATCAACCTGGAGTTAAGTGCCTTGCTCAAGGACACAATGGTGGTGGCTGTGGGGGTCGAACCAGCAACATTCTGATTGCCAGTTATGTGCTTTAGCCCACTACGCCACCACCACCACTACTCCTCATGGCAAGTTTGTGAGAACTCTAGATTTTTTTGTAAGGGAAACATACATAAGGCCGGTCATATCATGGCTTTAGGCTAAAAAATACTTAAATCAATCCATCTCTCTTTCTGAAGTTTTTATCTGAAGGTTTACTTCACAAGCCATCAATCTTTTTTAAAGCGTTCAGAAAAGGTTTTGTCAATTCAATGTCAAAATGTATTTATTGATGAAGTTGTTTCAATACAATGGACATGACAGGTCTACCATCCATCCATCCATCCATCCATCCATCCATCTTCAACCGCATATCTGAAGTTGGGTCGCGGGGGCAGCTGCTCCAGCAGGGGGCCCCATACTTCCCTATCCCAAGCCACATTAACCAGCTCTGACTGGGGGACCCCGAGGCGTTCCCAGGCCAGTGTGGAGATGTAATCTCTCCACCTAGTCCTGGGTCTTCCCCGAAGCCTCCTCCCAGCTGGACGTGCCTGAAACACCTCCCTAGGGAGGCGACCAAGGGGCATCCTTACCAGATGCCCAAACCACCTCAACTGGCTCCTTTCGACGCAAAGGATCAGCGGCTCTACTCCGAGCTCCTCATGGATGACTGAGCTCCTCACCCTATCTCTAAGGGAGAAGCCCGACACCCTTCTGAGGAAGCACATTTTGGCCGCTTGTACTCGCGACCTAGTTCTTTCAGTCATGACCCAGCCTTCGTGACCATAGGTGAGGGTAGGAACGAAAACTGACCAGTAGATCGAGAGCTTTGCCTTCCGGCTCAGCTCTCTTTTCGTGACAATGGTGCGATAGAGCGAGTGCAATACCACCCCCGCTGCCCCGATTCTCCGGCCAACCTCCCGCTCCATTGTCCCCTCACTCGTGAACAAGACCCCGAGGTACTTGAACTCCTTCACTTGGGGCAAAACCTCCTTCCCTACCTGGAGTACGCACTCCATCGGTTTCTTAATGGTCTACCATTACTTTGGAAATCGCTTCAAATGAGAAATGGCGCTTTCATAATTTTTTCATAAAATAATTTATCTTAGCAATTTGCATATTGTGATACTTATAGTTATCAACCCACAATTTATCTAATTTTGTAATATACATTTTTGCTTTTATCCTCCCAAAAAGTTCTTCACTCTAACTTCATGTCAACAATTAACTCGTTGTGTTGATTTGTACATATCTGAAAGAGTTTTCATGAATAGTAAATGGGCAGCTGTCGGAATAGTATGGAAAATTGGCAGGTCCATCTTGATTTATCAGCTTCCAAGGTTGTCTAGCTCAAAAACTCCCTTTGCAAAGGGCAAAACTTTTCAAGAAATAGGCTTTGACCTGGCATGTTCCAACATGAGCAAATAAAAGTTCTTTTAGGTTCCTCTGGTCACTTTCACTTTAAGCTCAATGTTGAATTTATTCTGCGTGTCTTGTGGGAATTCGGCCTCTTCTAGCACAAGCTGGAGTGGTTGCTGGATAGAATTGGTTACGCATGAGAAGCTCGGCTGCTTTGCCCTCTCTGGGGGTTTTCAGAGAGATAAATAGATCAATTCTTCTCTCCAGCTCTCAAAGTGACTGTTTGCCAGTCAATGTGATTCTAATGCAGCAGTGTCGAGACTTGCATGCCTGGATCAACTGCCACAACACCTCTATTCCCCAATGAGCTCTATAAAAGACTAGCAAGACACAGGTAAAGCTAAACAGGTAAGTCCTGCAGGGTCTACAGGTCCAAGACCCAGAGATCTGTTTATTCCTCAGAGATATTGAATCAATCTTTGGGGTGTGGAGTTTTTGGGTCTCGCTCAAAAAATTCAATGTTTGCTTTTTATTACACTTGTAAGTCATAACGAGGCTCTATGCCGTAAGTGGCCATATATTGTATATATTAAACCATAGCAACATAGTGCATACATTAGGTGAAGGGTCAACTTCACTTACTGACCACTTTATAAGGTACACCTGTACACTTACTTATTCATGCGATTATCTAATCAGCCAATCGTGTGGCAGCAGTGCAGTGCAGTGCATAAAATCATGCATATATGCGGGTCAGGGGCTTCAGTTAATGTTCACATCAACCATCAGAATGGGGAAAAATACGATCTCAGTGATTTCGACCATGGCATGACTTTTGCCAGACCCATTCGAGCTGACAGAACGTCTATGGTAACTCGGATAACCGCTCTGTACAATTGTAGTGAGCAGAATAGCATTGATTTCTGCTGAGGTGCACAGATGGTAGTCCCGCTGCAGCCTCAGCTTTCGGTTCTTGGCTGACAGAAGTGGAACCTGACGTGGTCTTCTGCTGTTGTAGCCCATCCGACTCATTCTGAGACGATATTCTTCTCACTACAATTGTACAGAGCGGTTATCTGAGTTATAGTAGACTTTGTCAGTTTGAACCAGTCTGGCCATTCTCCATTGACCTCTCTCATTAACAAGGTGTTTCGTCCACAGAACTGCCGCTCACTGGATGTTTTTTGTTTTTGGCACCATTCTGAGTAAATTCTAGAGACTGATGTGTGTGAAATTCCCAGAAATACTCAAACCAGCCCGTCTGACACCAACAATCACATTTTTTCCCCATTCTGATGGATGATGTGAGCATTAACTGAAGCTCCTGAACCGTATCTGCATGATCTTATGCATTGCACTGCTCCTACATGATTGGCTGATTAGATAATTAGTTAATTTTTATTAACTTTTAAATTTTCCATGATTCCCACCCTTTATAATAAATACATTTCCAAGACTTGTCCAGGCATTTGTGAGTACTCGATAAAGGTTTTAAATTATCTGTAAAATACTGGCAAGAGTATGTAGTGAGCATGTTTTAGGCTTTACGATAAGTGATTTTGTACAGTATTTTACTTAAAAAAATAATAATATATTTTTTTTTTTGACCAATTAACCAATTATTATTTTATTTTACAGTAGCATTTTTGCATGTCCTCCATGACCGATGTTTGCAGTTTCATGAATCATTTTGTGCCTCATAAATGTTTGACTTTTTTAGATTTTGGTCGAAGTCAATAATGTGCTGTTAAATTCAGACATTGACATAAACAGATTTAGTTTAACGCCACTGGTTAAATGGCAGGATCCATTGTGACAACTTACCCCACACGGTCTGAAAACGTGCCCTGCTAGTGGGGCACTTTATCGCCACAGGTCCTTGTGTGTTCAATGGGGCTGAATCTTAGTATCTGGGCACGAAAGCTGAAAACGTTCAGTCGTTTTTTTGTAGCCAAGTCAGTGTGTGGCTATGCAGAAATTCACTTTAAAAAATGAACCAACCTGAGAAATATTCACAGGAGATAAAAGTAACATCCAGCCCCGGTCTCCCCTATATGTATCATCTTTTATGGATTTTCGGTCAAGTTTTTGTCCTAATCAGCTGCACATAGCATCATTTTCTTGATTGCTTGCGTCCTAATTCTTAGCAAGTGATAGTGCTGGTAAAATCCACCCACAGTGAAATCTCATTGGTCAAAAATACTCCAAAATGTCTTTATATTAAACAGTAAATATGACTGGCTTTGATAGTGTCACATCTAGCATTTTCAGCTTAATTGATGCCAGAAAATATACTTTTTCACATCACGCCTGGCTAGGACAGAGCGCAAGGTTTGAGATCATTATTTAGACTTAAGCCCAGATTTAGCAACGATGGATCAATTGCACATTTCATCCTCTTGATTGGTGCAGCAGGTCCCATCGGGATGATGCGCCTCAGGGTTTTGGGAAATCTGAAAGAAGCAGCATGGGTCTTGATGCTTGTTACTCACCCTTAGTGATGTCTACAAGCAGGGCATACGGCTGACTGCATGCTTTTTACAAAATGCATGAGCTACCCGAGACCTCCTGGACTGCTGTGTGAATTGTGCAACCACATGGAAACTTGGGACAAACCGCATTGGTCAGAAGAAATGTCAGTAGAAAGCACAAAAGCAGCACAAACTTGGCAGACACATTTATAGTTAAAACCTATACCCTTTATTTTAGCTGTAATTACGCTTCATGCGTAAAATACTGTTGTAGCTCACAGGACTAGTGCGAGATGTACTCATGTGATGCCTTACAATGCTGCCTATTTAGTGAGCTCACTAGGATTTTGGACTGAGCATCACCGTTTCAAGCATCAATAAAATGGCTTTCTACATTCAATATTTCTGTATTTATTTTGCTTTGGATTATTATTATATGGGTTCTTAGTAAGTAAGAGGACATAATAAATGACTGAGTCCATTATAATGGTAATAGCTCAGCGAGTACTGACGTTGACTATCACCCCAGCCAGGTCTCCTAAGCAACCAAATTGGCCCGGTTGCTAGGGAGGGTAGAGTCACATGGTGTAACCTCCTCGTGGTCGCTATAATGTGGCTCTCGCTCTCGGTGGGGCGTGTTGTGTGCGGATGCCGCAGAGAATAGCGTGAAGCCGTGATGTCTCCGCGGTAACACTCTCAACAAGTCACGTGATAAGATGCGCGGATTGACGGTCTCAGATGCGGAGGCAACTGAGATTCGTCCTCCGTCACCCGGATTGAGGCGAGTCACTACACCACCACGAGGACTTAGAGCGCATTGGGATCATTCTTAGAGGATGGAAGTCAACTTGCGCTCCCTTATTTCAAGAATGGTTCACCGAATTGGGCAAGGTGGCGGCATTTGAAAAGGTGTCATATAAACAGCTTGGCAGATTGGACGCGTTTGTTAGGAAATGGGACCGGTATTTTCCGTTCTGGAAGGTTCTCAGAGAGACATGTGGAGAGAGACATGTCCCCAAGCAAAAACCACAATATTTTTCTGTGTGGTTCAGTTTCACTTTCTTGACAGAATTAATGACCTGTGTTGTCTGTCACTGATTTACAAGGGAAAAAAAATTATTCAATAAAACAGAGAGCGATGGAGGAGGCGGGAATGTCACCTATTCTCCATTCTGAACCGGTGGGTATCTGTGACCGAGGGAAACCTCAGTAAAAACATTCGGTTGGTGTAAAATTCTCTGCCTACGTCAGGCTCGTGAGATGCTGGATTCAGTATACTGTCATGACAAAGGTGTTCGCTGTCCTTGTCTGCCAATCGTGGCGCCATTTTGTTGTCCGTTCTGCGTAACACGGCGGCTCATTTATGCCATTCGGCACGTTTTGCAGCTGACCCACCAGCCCGCTCGGTTCTCCTGATGGCCAGTCCGCCCCTGATCGGCACCAAAGTGCGTCGGCCCACCGGGAAAATGTCGGTATGCCAGATTACAAGTCCAGCCCTGCCAGAAGGATATGACGGTTCCGAGTACAAGTTCTTCGGACCGCCAGACGGGGCCTACGCCAAAGGGAGACAATACTTTTCTGTTTTATTTTCATAAAATAAATGTCATTTTAAATGTCAAGTCTTCCTGATAATTAATGTATAATTATGTAAAAAATACAGTAAAAATTAAAAAATACAAAATTACAGAACAACCTGTACATTTTACAATTTAAAATTACACAAAGTCATAAACTTGATATGAACATTCTGAAACTGTAAACATCAGCTATTGACTTTATATGGTATTTGTTAATGGTCTGCATTTATATAGCGCCTTTTTAACCTTAACGGTATTCAAAGCACATTACACTGTGACTCATTCACCCACATTCACACACCAATGACAGCAGAGCTGCATGTAAGGCGCTAGCCTGCCATTGGGAGCAAATTGGGGTTCAATGTCTTGCCCAAGAACACTTCGGCATGTGGAGTCATGTGGGCCGGCAATCAAACCGCCAACCCTGTGATTAGTGGACAACCCGCTCTACCACCTGAGCCATAGCCGCCCCTAATCACCACAGTATTTACAGAGGAGTAGATGATGTCATGCAGTTCACCAATAGTGGCTCTTCCAGGAGCAACGATCATGGGACGGGCGGATCAATACTAAAGTATCAATACTTCTGATTCTGATGTGGTATCAGGAATATCGTGGATTGTTGCATGGCACTGGAACAATCTTTTCTTCTGCTCATCATGATGCATCAGAAATGCTAAAATACACCAGCAGTCACAGACAGCGCTAACACTTTCAGTCACGGCGCTCGTTCAAAGAGGGAGCCGTGCTTTACTGAGGTAATGACAGAAAAACAGCATCTGGAGTTATTCACAATAAGTAATGACAAACCTAGACGTGACATGTATTATAATGGCCTTGTGTGACCATTTTACAGGCTTATTTAAATTCAGAGGTGTTCAAAACTGTATATGATCTTTAATCCTCTATAATAAATGATACACTTATGAAAACTACCCATACTAACACATTTATAAAGGGTAAACAAAGCAGCGTAATTATTTTCTGCTCAGGCCTACATATACAAATTTAAGTAACAATAAAGTTACTAATTTTAACAAAAGAATTGTAAAAATTGTATTTAATAGAGGTATCGATATCGGCCTAAAAATAACATCAAATAAAAAGAAATTAAATTAAAAAAATGCCAATAAAAACAAAAAGGAGTGATTTGTAAATTATATTCACCATTTGCTATATTTAAAGCACAACGACTAAACATTATATGATGTGTCACCTTGTGAATTTCATTGGGGGGATCAAATCAGATGATTGCAACACACTAAAAAAATTGAGACAGGGGCAATTCAAGACTATTAACAATTTGACGAGTTCAAATAACAAGGCGATGTGAAACGGGAGATGTTCAACAGGTGAAGCAATCGTGTCATAGTACATAAGGAGCCTCCAAACACAGCCGAGTCCTTCAAGAGCTTCATTCCAGACTTGTCAATTTGTCAACAGATGCTTCAGCAAGTAATCCAGCACTTTGACAACAATGTTCCCCAAAGACAAATGGGAAGGATTTGGGGCATTTCACTCTCTACAGTGCACAATATAGTTAAAAGATTCAAGGAATCTGGTCAAATCTCGGTGCGTAAAGGGCAAGACAAAAACCACTTCTCTCAGACATTACAGTCTTAAAAAACATCATTCATCTGTAATGGATATCATGAACATGGGCTTGAGATTACTTTAGTAAACCTTTGTTAGTCAACATCACTCGCCGCTGCATCCACAGATGCAAGTTAAGTCTTTACTATGTAAAGGAGAAGCCGTACATCATCACTGTCGACTTCTCTGGGCTCGGTCTCAACTTTATTAAACCTTTGTTAGTCAACACCACTCGCTGATGCAACCACAGATGCAAGTTAAGACTTTACTATGTAAAGGAGAAGCCGTACATCATCACTGTCCAGAAGCGCTGCCGACTTCTCTGGTCTCGCTCTCAACTTTAGTAAACCTTTGTTAGTCAACACCACTCGCCGCTACATCCACAGATGCAAGTTCAGACTTTACTATGGAAAGGAGAAGCCGTACATCATCACTGTCCAGAAGCGCTGCCGACTTCTCTGGTCTCGCTCTCAACTTTAGTAAACCTCTGTTAGTCAACACCACTCGCCGCTACATCCACAGATGCAAGTTCAGACTTTACTGTGGAAAGGAGAAGCCGTACATCATCACTGTCCAGAAGCGCTGCCGACTTCTCTGGGCTCGATCTTATATGAGATGTAAAGTAGAACAGAGGAACTGTGTTTTTTGGTCTGAAGAGTCACAATTCAAAACGTTTTTGAAAAACACAGCTGTTGTGTTCCCCGGGCAAAAGAGGAAAGGGCCATCCAAGCTGTTATAAAGTGGTGGTGGCATAGTGGGCTAAAGCACTAAAAACTGTTAAGCAGAAGCTTGCTGGTTCGATCCCCACAGGCACCACCATTGTGTCCTTGAGTAAGACACTTAACTCCAGGTTGCTCCGGGGGGATTGTCCCTGTATTTAGGGCTCTGTAAGTCGCTTTGGATAAAAGCGTCTGCCAAATGCATAAATGTAAATGTTTATGTTATCAGCGTCAGGTCCAAAAGCCAGTGTCTGTATGGGCCAGGGGTGTGTCAGTGCCCATGGCATGGGTAACTCGCACATCTGTGAGGGCACCATTAATGCAGACACATAATGCAGCAACATATACTGCCATCCAGCACCGTCATTTTCAGAAACGTCCCAGCATTTTCAAACAGGTCAAGGGCAAACCACATACTGGCCGGATAACAAGTGCATGGCTGTGTAAGCAGAGTGTGCGGGTGCTAGATTGGCGTGCAGACCTGACCATCTCCAACTGAGAATGTGTGGCGCATTATGAAGCGCATTAGATGGCAACGAAGCCCCCGTACAATTGTGCAGATGAAGATTTGCATAATGGATGAATGCGGGAAAATTCCACTTTCTAAACTTAACAAACTTGTGTCTTCAATGCCCAAATGCTTACTAAGTGTTATTAGAAGAAATGTTGATGTTTCGCAGTGTAAAACTCTAACGGTGCGTGGGCTTTTCTGCTGCGAGCGTGATGGATTCTGCCGTGTCAGGAGTCAATTGCTTCTCTTCTTAAGACAATTAGTCCAGCAAAGCAGAGGTTTCCTCACGCCATGAATCTCCTAAAGCTGATTTGGTGCTCTGAGAGATGTGTTCTGCAGTACAGAGAGGGAACTTTAGATTGTGATTTTCTCGATATACTACCTGATGAATGAGAGCATGCTGTGTGGTCCCCACATTTCCGAAATGACCAACTCTTAAGATTGTATTTTGTGTTATTAAAGTGCAATAGAGGCTTAGCGACACAGAAATGAACAGTATTTTCTCCTTTCACAGTGTTAGATGACCGTAAGTTCAGTTCTGCTGCAATATGAGCCTGTGAACAACTGATCACAAGACCACAAAAACAATATTTACAGTGTTTGGAAGGCAACACAGTATTGATATTCCTCAAAGGGTTTTTAACAAGGCTTGGAATAATCATGATGCAATCACACTGATTTTGCAGGCGATATAAAATCAAGCAATATCGCAATGATTTTAATGCATTGTCATTTGTCCACTACATTCCCTAAAATTTGTTGAACACGTGCTAAAACACGTACTGTCTCTTTAAGAAAGTGAGTGCATGTAAACACGAGAGACTCCAATGGCATTATCTCATCTGTGCTATGCATGATTAGAGATACACAGTATATTACAGTATATGTACATTCCTCTAAATAGCGAGTAAATCATTCACATATGCGATTGTGAGTGTGTCGCAGCATGTAGATTTGAATTTGAGAACAATTCATATTTTTACAAGTAAGTCATACACAATATACACGTAAAAGTTTCATCAAAACAATAAAATAAACATTATTTCACACACTGCATGGATGAGGGAAAACCAACATGCAACTTCTCTCTCGTTAATGTGCGTTGTGTCAACCTTAAACACATGCTGGTGGCGCTGCTTGAGCTCTTAAAGAGACTGAAATATTTTAACTTCAGAAAACACTAAATATGAAAGAATTTTACAAACACAAATGTTTAACAAAGGGTTTGTTATTTAATTTTTTTGATATAGTATCACGTCAATGATTATTTTTATCATATAATTATTCATTATATTTTCATTAGGTTCCAACCTTTTTTCCAACCTTTCAATTTATATGAAACAGCTTGTATCATTATAAAAAAAATGCTAATTCATGACATCATACAAATTGAAAGAATGTGAAATTTGTACATTTGTACACAAGCTAAAAAAAAAATATATATATATATGAAAGTGAAATAAGAAAACAAAATGTACAAACTTGCATATTATATTGTGTTAAATCATATATATGAAAACTAATATAGATATATATATGATGCCCGCTTCTCAGTTTTCTTAATATCTTTTTTTTTTGTTTTCAGTTGCATAACGCTTGTGTTGTCAAAAACAAAAATGTACTAGCCAATGGTGATTCTTTCGCCAACATAACCGTAGAGGATTGAGATATATATATATATATATATATATATATATACACTGAATGGCCAAAAGTTTGGAATAATGGACAGATTTTGCTGTTTCGGAAGGAAATTGCTGCTTTAATTCACCAAAGTGGCATTCAACTGATCACAGAGTATCACTATTTGAAAAAAGTCATTTTTGATCAAATCTAGACAGCAGCATCAGTCCAACACCTTATCCTTGAGTAATCATGATAAATTGATCATTTGATGCTAGAAAATCACTTGCCATTATGTAAAACACAACTGAAAGATATTTGGTTTATTAAATGAAGCTTAAAGTTGTCTTTGTGTTTGTTTTTGAGTTGCACAGTATCAATAGACTGGCATATCTTAAGGTCAATATTAGTCAAAAATGGCAAATAAAGAAACATTGTTTTGAGGAATGAAGCCGATATAATGCTTAAAATTGCCAAAAAACTGCAGATTTCATACAAAGGTGTAACTACAGTCTTCAAAGACAAAGCACAACTGTCTCTAACAAGGGCAGAAAGAGATGTGGAAGACCAGATGTGCAACTAAACAAGAGGAGAAGTACATCAGAGTCTCTAGTTTGAGAAATAGACGCCTCACATGTCCTCCGCTGACAGCTTCATTGAATTCTACCCGCTCAACACCAGTTTCATGTACAACAGTAAAGAGAAGACTCTTATGGGAAGAATGGCAAAGAAAAAGACACTTTTGAAACAGACAAACAAAAAGAAAAGGTTTGAGTGGGCAAAGAAACACAGACATTGGACAACAGATAATTGGAAAAGAGTGTTACGGATCTTAACCCCATTGAGCTTTGGTGGGATCTGATAGACTGTAAGGTGTGTGAGAAGTGCCGGACAAGATGGTCACATCTATGGCAAGTGCTACAGGAAGTGTGGGGTGAAAGGTCAAGTGCTACAGCAAGTGTGGCGTGAAAGGTCAAGTGCTACAGGAAGTGTGGGGTGAAAGGTCAAGTGCTACAGCAGGTTTGGGGTGAAAGGTGAAGTGCTACAGGAAGTGCGGGGTGAAAGGTCAAGTGCTACAGGAAGTGTGGCGTGAAAGGTCAAGTGCTACAGGAAGTGTGGGGTGAAAGGTCAAGTGCAACAGGAAGTGTGGGGTGAATGGTCAAGTACAACAGGAAGTGTGGGGTGAAAGGTCAAGTGCTACAAGAAGTGTGGGGTGAAAGGTCAAGTGCAACAGGAAGTGTGGGGTGAATGGTCAAGTACAACAGGAAGTGTGGGGTGAAAGGTCAAGTGCTACAGCAAGTTTGGGGTGAAAGGTGAAGTGCTACAGGAAGTGTGGGGTGAAAGGTCAAGTGCTACAGCAAGTGTGGGGTGAAAGGTCAAGTGTTACAGGAAGTGTGGGGTGAAAGGTCAAGTGCAACAGGAAGTGTGGGGTGAATGGTCAAGTACAACAGGAAGTGTGGGGTGAAAGGTCAAGTGCTACAAGAAGTGTGGGGTGAAAGGTCAAGTGCAACAGGAAGTGTGGGGTGAATGGTCAAGTGCTACAAGAAGTGTGGGGTGAAAGGTCAAGTGCTACAAGAAGTGTGGGGTGAAAGGTCAAGTGCTACAGGAAGTGCGGGGTGAATGGTCAAGTACTACAGGAAGTGTGGGGTGAAAGGTCAAGTGCTACAAGAAGTGTGGGGTGAAAGGTCAAGTGCTACAAGAAGTGTGGGGTGAAAGGTCAAGTGCTACAGGAAGTGCGGGGTGAATGGTCAAGTACTACAGGAAGTGTGGGGTGAAAGGTCAAGTACTACAGGAAGTGTGGGGTGAAAGGTCACCTGAGTATCTGGACAAACTGACCGCTAAAATAACAAGGATCTGCAAAGCTGTCATTGCTGCATGTGAAGGATTTTTTTATGAGAAATATTTGAAGTAGTTTAAGAAGTTTTAAAGTAAATTTCAAATTGTAATAGTAATTTTTCAGGTTATTAATGTCCTGACTATATACAGTGTGATCAGTCGAATGCCACTTTGGTGAATAAAAGTACCATTTTCTTTCCATAAGAGTAAAATCTGTACATTATTCCCAACGTTTGGTCGCCATTGAGTATATATACATATATATATATATATATATATATATATATATATATACACTGTAAATATTTAAAGATATGGCACTCCAGGGTCCTTAGATACCGTGTTACTACCATGGCACATATCCAAACAAACATGGTACCATCAGGCTTATATGGGCCTTTTTTTACCTTTTTGTAGTTCTAATTATATTTAATTAGCTAGATATTACTCTTGTGCAGAATTAAAGTGATGTTTGTTCTTTTAAGTCGATTTGCCGAATCGGTCAATCCAGCTCACAGATTGGTCTAGATGATTCATTAGCTAATCAGTCAGCTTCCAAATTAATTTGAAATATCCCTTATCCAGTAATCACAAACAAATGGAAAGTTCAAGTCAAAAAGTGTGAGAACCATGTGCCATGTTGGAGCTCAAACACACGCGTACCAAATACACGCCGAACTCTTGTCACTCTTTAACTGGTGTGAAAATTCTCAACATACAAGAATCAGCCAAGAATATTTATCCCGCCTAATTACCATCTTTCGCTCTTTCTCCGGCAGCGCTGCCAACCATCTGTTTGGATTGGGAGGTCAGCATCTAAATGATTATACTTTCAGTTTTAGGGAACGAGTGCCTGTTGCTGTCTCTGTGTCCTCAGACGCCAAACAGCCTGTCAGAATTACCATAATTCCCATCATTCAAATGCTATGCAAATGTCTGGTGTATGTTGGCAGCACATCACAATCTGCACCTTCTAGGGAAGGGTAAATGCATCATATTCACCGATCAGCCACAACATTAAAACAACATTAGTGGGTTGTTCCCGGTAAATTGTGCAGTGGTTAGTATCTACCAAAAGTGGTCCAAGGAAGGACAACCGGTGAACCGGCGACTGGGTCATTGGCGCCCAAGGCTCATTGATGCACATGAGGAGCGAAGGCTAGCCTGTCTGGTCTGATCCCACAGAAGAGCAACAGTAGCTCAAATTGCTGAAAAACGTAATGCTGGCCATGATATAAAGGTGTCAGGACACTGAGTGCTGAGTATGAGGCTGCGTAGACGCAGACCGGTCAGAGCGCCCCATGCTGACCCCTGTCCACTTCTGAAAGTGCCTAGAATGGGCACGTGAGCGTCAGAACTGGACCGTGGAGTAAAATGGAAGAAGGTGGCTTGGTCTGATGAATTACGATTTATTTTAGATCATGTGGACGGCCGGGTGCGTGTGCATTGTTACCTGGGGAAGAGATGGCAGCAGGATGCCCCATGGGAAGATGGCACGCTGGCGGAGTCTGTGTGATGTTCTGGGCGATGTTCTGCCGGGACACCTTGGGTCTGTGCATTCATGTGGATGTTACATTGACACATACCACCTACCTAAAGATTGTTGCAGACCATGTACACCCCATCATGACAAGGCAATTATCAGCAGGATAATGCGCCCTGCCACACTGCAAGAATTGTTCAGGAATGGTTTGAGGAACACGACAGAGTTCAAGGTGTAGCCCTGGCCTCCCAATTCCCCGGATCTCAATCCGATTGAGCATCTATGGGATGTGCTGGACCAACAAGCCCGATCCATGGAGGCCCCAGCTCGCAACTTACAGGACTTAAAGGATCTGCTGCCAACGTCTTGGTGCCAGATACCACAGGACACCTTCAGACGTCCATGCCTCGATGGGTCAGAGCTGTTTTGGTGGCACGAGGGTGACCAATATGATATTAGACAGGTGGTTTTAATGTTGTGGCTGATCGGTGTATATGTGAGCAAACTGCAGCGTATGCAAAACGATCCGGTGCGGGTGGTGATTTTGATGATGTTTTAATCATGCAAAGAGAGCAGCTAAATACAGTCATGCAATGAAGTGTTCTCCCGCTGCACTGAAAGGACTGTGTAGTTTGAGAGGTGAGCATTCATGGCATTGCAACACTTTGTGCCAAATAAAAATAATAGGGTATTTCTTCAACTTCGGGCACCTCAAGCACTGTTGGGTTTCTAAAGTCTCTCGCTAGTTAGTCTACTAATGATGTGCAACAGTGTGTCCAACATGTATCACAGGAGATTTATGTCAATCAAATCATGAATATTCCCAGCACAACATCATTTCCAGCACATCTCAAATTCTGTATCTTGTTTAATAGAATTCTGTGCTGGATATTACGCTGATGGAAATTACATTTTAAAAAATTTTCAAATAAAATGACAGACTCCTTTGTCTTGCTAAGGCTAATTACATAGCTAACATTTTACGTGTCCTTAATACACACAATTAATATATATATATATACATATTTTACCATTTTGCATAATTTTGCTAATTTACGGCTTGATCGGAAATGACAGCGCATGAAAATATTCTTCTCACAAGAGATATTTCCCTTGATTTGTCTTTGTTTTGTCTCATGCTCTTCACTGACACGTTTGTCCACTTGGTTAACAAGTTCACTAACTTTTGATAAAACGTTATAAGGGGCAAAAACGTTTGGTGGGGTGGAAATGACGGCAATAACAGTGAGTCAGACGTCATTTTTGAACAGTTGATTAAACATTTTCGCACAGTAAATATTGAAATTGTTAATGTTGATTTCACACTTTGTTTAGATTATTTTAAACATAGTTATATAATAAGTTTATAATGAATTTTCATAGTTTATTTTTTAAAATATGGGTCTGAGACCAGACTAAACATTCCAAAAATGAATGAAGAAGTCCTGGTAAAAAGTTTCTAATTCAGTTCAAAAAAGTGTTAAAATATGTTATTTTGAACCTTGCAAAAGTCACGGTGTAGTAATGTGGCATGTTTAAAGCATGACAGTACTTGGATAACTATCAGGGGCGGACTGGCCATCGGGAGAACCGGGACTTTTCTCAATGGGCCAGTCACGAAACGGGGCCGAATGGGCCACGATAAGCTGAAATGGGCCACAAAATGGCGATATGCAGAAAAGGACAGTACCCCCCACCCCCAACCTCCCAACAACTTTTGGGCCAGTTTCTATGTAAAATCCCAGGCTGATTTCTCTTCCCAGTCCCAAGGTATATGGTATGTACTGTACAAAAAAAATGGTTTAACTGTATTTTGTTTACATCTGGTCCTGATGTTGCGCCTATCGCAGGTTGCCACCGGTTACGACCCGAAAGCGAATCATCATGGCCCATTTCAAGCTGGCAACCTGCACCAATAGTGGGGGAAGCTTTCAGTCTCAGAATGAGGACCATCCATCGATGTGGGAGAGGCCATTCATTGCACTCCTTGCACTTTTCGATGACCGGTGCATGATACGAGATATTTGTGTTGGCACACCTGGAAGTGTCATGGCACAGATGTGTTTGCAGCATCGGATCTGTGCAGGTATGCCGATAGGACCAATCCATAACAGTGCGAGTTATGCTGAGTTATGCTTCAGGTACAATAAATCGGCTTTCAAGGATGTTGTCATGATTAATAACGCAGGCTTTTAGACCTTATCAGAGGCACTTCCACATGCAATATAAACAAACTTCCTCCACTATTCCTATCATGACTTTACCTCCATATATTTGACTGGCTGGGATTAGTTTTTCTGGAAAAGCCCTGTTTGAATCCCGGCTTAGTTCCCTCACGCTGTTATAGCAGATAATGGAGGATAAAACGTGTTTAAGAGTCAAAATAACATTAAGGAATTTGTTATCAACACAATATATGTGCCGTGCTTTAACATTGCTCAGTGAAGCTCATGTAGTGATGACAGAGCAGAAAATATTTCATCTTAGCGTGCTTGTTGCAAAGGAAACATTTCACACAGGGATTGTTGAGCTGACTGAAGGGCTGCAATGATCACCATGACAAACACCCCATTGCGGTGTTGGAGTGCCACTGGCGGTGATGTGCACATCAATGTATCAGCTTATAAAGGAGCTTGCCAAAAGTTTGTGTCTCCTAAAACATTGTTAGTGCATTGCTAATACACTATGTTGCAGTGTTATTCATTTATAATGTGGGGTGTTGTTGCTGTCCATTTCTGCAAATCGCGGTGCCGTTTTGTAGCACATTCTGCATATTGCGGCGGCCCATTTTAGCTTATCGTGGCCCATTCGGCACGTTTCGCGGCCGACCCACCGGCCCGCTCGGTTCTCCCGATGGCCACTCTGCCCCTGATCGGTCCCAAAGTGCATCGGCACACCAGGAAAATGCCCGGTATGCCAGATTACCAGTCCAGCCCTGAGAGGATGCTTTAATTACAATTGTTTAAGTAATTTTATTGGCAATATTTAAAACAGCTTCTACTGTGTATATAGTGCGGATGGAAACATAATCCTACGTCTTCTCTATTTTTGGAGGCTTCATTGCGTTACCATGACAACAAAGTTGATATATTGTTTATAACTTTAACCAGAAATGGTTGGTAAGCAATTTTATCACTCTAAAATCATGTTTACACACACATTATGTATACACTTTTGAAACAGTGAGCATTTTAGCGTTTGGCCCCATTGACTTCCATTGTAAGTGTCTCAATGGAACCTTGATTCTTGCTTTTTTTAAAGAAAAGAAGAAGATTCGAAATGTTTGTATTTATTTTTTTGTAGTAATCAACATAACGCCACCATCTCTATTGACTTGAGCTCAACAGATGTTGACATTCTGGAACATGAATCTAGTTTCCATCCACTATTCGCGCTGTTTTGTCATCGACAAAGTGAAAATGCGTAAAAAAAAGGTTTTCCGAAATGTGCCTCTTTTCATTCAAATGGCCTTCTGTCGATACAAATGGTGTGCGTGATGACGTCATGCTTAAAGAATTTTTCGGTTTATCGCAAAATAAATCTGCCCTTTAGCCGTTTCGATACAGAAATGTGTGTTTATCGCTAATTGTGTACATTTCACCTCCCAGATGTCCCTAATTTTTTTTCCTCAAACTGTTGGTAAAATGGGGAGAGTATTGAGAACATTTATTGAAATTAGCCAGCTTACTGTCATTTTAATTTCACAAGAAAAGGAGGAATTGTGATCAAAGGGAGCTGTTGTCTTTCTGATAGGACTGTAAAATTGGTCCTGATGTTGCGCCTATCGCAGGTTGCCACCGGTTACGACCTGAAAGCGAATCATCATGGCCCATTTCAAGCTGGCAATCTGCATCAATTAGTGGGGGAAGCTTTCAGTTTCAGAATGAGGACCATCCATCGATGTGGGAGAGGCCATTCATTGCACTCCTTGCACTTTTCGACGACCGGTGCATGATACGAGATATTTGTGTTGGCACTCCTGGAAGTGTCATGGCACAGATGTGTTTGCAGCATCGGATCTGTGCAGGTATGCCGATAGGACCAATCCATAACAGTGCGAGTTATGCTGAGTTATGCTTCAGGTACAATAAATCGGCTTTCAAGGATGTTGTCATGATTAATAACGCAGGCTAATTATTGGGGTAACTTCTGTATATTTGCATTAATGCCAATTCTCCAATCCAGTTGTTTGTGACATTTGAAGTATCGACATTGTATGATACAAATATTTTATGTAAACACTTCAATTTTAGTGCTAATTTGCACTTCCATCAGCTGTATCAGTAAAGTTATTGATGTGCTACACCTTCTGTCACAAAAAAAACACCCTTGGATGGAAACATATACATTTTTAGCCATTGATGGTTACAGGTTAATGACGTATAAGGTAGCTAAAACGGACATACATTTTTAATTATATTTATATTTAAGTTTTGTATTTATGTTTTGGTTATTTTGCAATATTTTACAAAGGGTTTAATGTCTACTCTGTGATTAATGGCACTTTTTCTGTCACCAAGACAGTCTGACTTTCCTTCTTGGAACACAAATTGAAGAGGTTTAGCAGAATCTTCACGGCGATCTTTTCCACATAACGATAGAATATGGTGACCAGAATCCGTCAAGCTCCAAAAAGGACAAAAAGTGTAATACAAGTAGCTCTGTTGCCATATTGACTGATTATGGTGTTTTTTTTGTGCCATTTTTTGAGCTTCATAGCCCCTGTTCACGTCTTCCAACTTTCAATGGAGTAGCTAGGACATTCTGCTAAAAATCTCCGTTCTACATAAAGTCATACGGGGTTGGAACGATATGGGGGTGAGTAAATAGTGACAGATTTTTTTCTCTTTAACTTGTCGTAAAACCACAGCTCACTGAAATTGCAAGGAGTGATTTCATGTTTCATCAAGATCAACTGGTTTCATAATTCACTGCACACACACATGAGCTGTGAACCCTGAGAAAAACATCTTGCTCTGATTGAGGCACAATTTGTCTGTCAGAACATGACGAGAGAAGTTAGCAGGTATTTTGAGTGAGGAAAACCCGTGAAAAATTATTTCCGTGCCAACTACCAGAGACACATCTCGACTGCAGCTCTCGAGCGAAGTGCTTCACAAACATATTTACAGTGCCATGGCAGCTAGAAGCGTTTGCATTACCTCTTTAATTTAGTTGTTGCTGTTAATTATGGTTGCTATGAGCATGTCCCATAGCAACTGTGGCAAAATTGCCAGTTTATTTAAGAGCCCCTAAAAACAGCTTAGCAGATAATTGTTCATTAATGTACGGCTTCATGCATAAATGCGTAACTCCGGCCTTTGTTGTAATACTCACTAATTCAAATGACTTTTTGCCACAAAGTCATACAAGTATGAGCTATGCATGAAATTAAGGACTAAGCTTGTGCCCTTCTGTACTTTTGTACATGCATAATAAAAACTATTAGATGAGACGCAATTCATAAATAAATCCTGGATACAAAGAAGGGGGATTTGCATAAATATCATTGTGTGTTGACAATGGAATGAGACTTATTAATTCATGATGATTAACGCACAAGGAACGGCATTTAGAGGGCAAAGTGTGGACGGCATTTACAAAGTGTGAGGTCGTTTTGATAAAAGCAACAAGCCACGTGTAACGAGCACCAGCTGATAACTGTGCAATGTGTCTCCTGACATCAAGAGGTGCACTAGCGACTGACGCTAGAGGCTGTAGCCTTTAGCCTCCTTGTTAGCGCACCTGCCTCCCATGTCGGAGACGCCAGGTCGAGTCCTGTATGGAGCGGGTATAACAGGAGTGTCACAATGGTGCCGTGACCCGGATGGAAGTGAGGTTTAGGGGGGTGAGTGTAACAGTGGTCAGCTGATAGATAACTGTGCAATGTGTAAACCTCACTGTCCTGACCTCAAGAGGTGCACTAGCGACTGACACTAGAAGCTGTAGCCTTTAGCCTCCTTGTTAACGCGGCCACCTCCCAAGCCAGAGACGCCGGTTTGAGTCCCGTACGAAGCGGGTAGAACAGGAGTGTCACAATGGTGCCGTGACCCGGATGGGAGTGAGGTTTAGGGGGGTGAGTGAAATGTTCACGATGCTCTCGTAAGAAAGGCACTTACAATAGAAGTCAATGGGGCCAATCCGCAAAGTATAGCCGCAAAATGTAAACATTATGCGCGTTAACTGGATTTTAGTGTGATAAAATCGCTAACTAGCCAAAGGTCGTGTCTGTGTAAAGTTATAAATAAATGTACAACTGTGCTGCGATGACAATGTATCGGTGTAAATCCCAAAATGACCATAAAAAGCGATTGAAACTGCACTTATGTTCATTTCAACACATGCTAATGCATATTCAAATTGTAAAGTTGTTCACGTCAACATTAGATTGATAGATAATGCAATATGAACTAACATGAATGAACAATTGTAGTTTCATACATTAACAAAGAATAACACATGCTGTAATAAAATATTGTTCACAATTATGGTGCGTTCACATACAACGCGAAAACAAAATTGCCCGCGCGAGTTTGACCGTTGGATTAAATTTGTGTTTGAACTTGCGTTGGTGCGAGTAACCGTGCGTTCGGACCAGAGGTGGCGAGAGCATCAAATCGACCGGAAGTCTCGGCGGTGCGGTGAGTCTTGGGCAGTGTGGGTGTCAGAGGAAAGTTCAAGTGCAGGAAACATTATGGTAATGAGCTGTGACGCGGTTCGGCGGCAACCTATTGGAATATAGAAGTGCTCCGCTCTAGCGAAGTCTAGAGAGCACAACCGTGTAAACTTTGGTTCCCACCAAACATTAGTTCCGAAGACAAAATGGAGGAGAAACTAAATATCGCCGTGGCGGGTTTTCCCGTAATATTTGATCTGTCCCCGTTTGCTTACAGGGATAAAAAAAAATTATAAATAAAAAAACGATGAGTGGACAAAGTTGTCTGAAATTGTTGGTGTACCAATATATTATATAATAATATATTTAAATATTTCATGAGGATATACGCTACTTGTGATATGTTGGCAATAAAGATACCGGTCGACATGTCTGGATGTTTTGTGGCCCCTTTAAATATAGTTCGCAAAACCAAGCACTCAACAAACGTTGCCGCCTATTTCAAATACGTCACAGCGTCCACGAATTTTCAATAGCGTTGTTGGCAGTGCAGCCAGAGCGAATTTTGACGCTCTCGCCGCCACTGGTCTGAACGCACAGTAACGCGACCCCGCGAGTATTCCCCCTTCTCTTCCGGAAAAGGACAGGAGGCGGGGCTTATACGACAACTTATCTTTCCGCGTCATGCGGATATTTCGCTCGAGTTGAAAAATTTCACCTCGCGCGAATGAAGCGATTTCTCATGTTCGCTTTGCGCCATTCGTTCCATTTTGCACCAATTCGTGTCTATTCGCGTCTTTGCATTGACTTTGCATGTAATCGCACCGCGACAAACGCTTGATTCGTGTTGTATGTAAACGCACCATTAGACCATAATACCCAACGCACAGTAATCTGTACGAATACAACCTTATTGTAAATTGTTACCAGTGTGATTATTAAACCGCAAAAGGATGCAATAAAATGTATTAAAAATGTACAGCTTGCATGCGATGCTCATGCTGCTCCTTTATTTAATTATTAATTTAGTTATAACATTTAATTCATTGTTAATGTTTAATTACAGCATAACACGTGGAATCCAGAACAATAATAAAAAACTGTTTATGCTTGCCATGAAACGTTGCAACTTGACGCAATAATGTAAAACGTGTCGTTAAAGGTAATCAACGTTGAATATGGACCATCCGATCAGACTTTAGACTATGAGTTGCCTATTCTTCTGTGATAACCGGATTGACTTAGAAGTGGGTTTATTCATGCCCACATACACAGTAAACCATTTAAGAGGAATAAGAATTGCTTATCCTACATGCAATCCTCAATATTCACAATTATTCAGCGTTGTCTGCAAAATACTTTCAAGAGAATGTGCACAAGCAGGGGCTACGCTAGACTAATTTACTTTAAAAGATGTATTTTTCTTCCAACCTACAGCTTTTCAAGAGCACAACACGGATAGCATTTTACAGTGGCGTGTTACAAGTGCAATTTCACTTTAACAATCACAAACTCCCACCCAAAACCTATTTGTCCAGTGCCAAGCGCCGCCAGTCAAACAGCAATATCTCATTCTGCCTGTTTCATGCAAATATATTTCAGTCACCGAAACACGGCGACTTTGAACTCATTGCCTCACACACTGCAGGGAAACGTGTAGGAAACAGTGCTGTTGGCAAATGCTTGAGCGCCGCAGCACACCGCCTGCCAAATTAATTCAGTCGACACGACTCGCGCTGAAGTATTATCGTCAGCAAGCAGCAGCTATAATCACACAGACCCCAAATAAACACATGTGCTTCAAAGCTCCTGACGGAAACATCCATAAACCTTTCATTCTCTGTATCTCATAGAAGAAACCGCTGCTGCTGTGTTAGTAATGTTAGCGGTGCTTGCAAGAACTTCAACAAACCTTTAACCCGAAGTATTCAACTTGTGTGTACATTTGTGCGATGGTGCTTTAGACATGCATGACACTTCAAATCACATTGAGTGTAAAGAGTTGTGCTATAACTGTTCTAAGCGACTGGGCTTTAGATTTCACCTGATGGACGATAAAACAGGTGAAAATATCCCATTGACACGCATTGAACGATCCCAGCCATAGAGACCAGAAAACACAATATATCCTCGTGAACAGTTTCAACCTCGTACAGTTGTAACAACTTGACACCAATTTGGAATCAAATAAAGACTTGGGGATGGACTCTTTTGATATGGCAAGAAAGCAAAGACCTGGCAACCACCCAGAAAACCCTAGTAACCACCTACAGTAGCAACACCTTAGCAACTGCATTGCAATCCTGTTATGAATAAATATATATATAAATATATACATACAGTACACTCAGTGACCACTTTATTAGGTACACCTAATCAGCTAATCGTGTGGCAGCAGTGCAATGCATAAAATCATGCAGATGCGGGTCAGGAGCTTTAGTTAATGTTCACATCAACCATCAGAATGGGGAAAAAAATTGATCTCAGTCTCAGGACCCGTGGCATGATTGTTGGTGCCAGACGGGCTGGTTTGAGTATTTCTGGGATTTTCACGCACAACAGTCTCTAGAACTGCCGCTCACTGGATGTTTTTTGTTTTTGGCACCATTCTGAGTAAATTTTAGGAGATACGAAGTTACAGAATTACTCAAACCAGCACGTCTGGCACCAACAATCATGCCATGGTCCAAATCACTGAGATCAAATTTTTTCCGCATTCTGATGGTTGATGTGAACTGAAGCTCCTGACCCGTATTTGAATGATTTTATGCATTGCACTGCTGCCACATGATTGGCTGATTAGATAATCGCATGAATAAGTAGGTGTACAGTCAGGGCCGGACTGGTAATCTGGCATACCGGGCATTTTCCTGCACTTTTGGGCCGATAAGGTACGAATGTTCATCGGGAGAACCAAGCGGGCCGGCGGTTCGGCCGCGAAACGTGCCGAATGGGCTGCGATAAGCAACAATGAGCTGCCGCGTTATGCAGAACGGACAACAAAATGGCGCCGAGATATGCAGAAAAGGACAGCCAACAACTACCCAACTTTTTGGGCTCACACCATGTTGGCATGGTGGCTCAGTGGTTAGCAATGTTGCCTCACAGCAAGTAGGTTCTGGGTTTGAGTCCTGACTCAACTAGGGCCTTTCTGTGTGGAGTTTGCATGTTCTCCCCGTGTTTGCGTGGGTCCTCTCCGGGTGCTCCGGTGTCCCCCACAACTCCAAAAACATGCAGGTTAAGTGAATTGGAGATTCTAAATTGCCCCGTGTGAGTGAGAGACCCCCAGCTACTAGGGGTTGTGTTAGGAAGGGCATCTGGTGTAAAACTTGTGCCAAATCAAATATATATATGTGTACTATCACGAAGCGGACCCTGCACCTACATGGGACAAACGCTTGGAATGAGAGAGAGTTTTGATCCAAAATCGTATGCCAAAATATCCGTTTGAGCACCCGCCCCCCTCTACAGAATGATGGATTACTCAATACATATTGATCCATGGCATTTACCATTTATGCTGATCTTTCTTTAGAATAAGTATTAAGAAAATCCGAAAATTCAGTCAGGGAAGTTTCTGAAATGTGGCTGATTTGACATGGAGTAACCCTGTTGTTCCACCCACGGGTCAATGTGTGAATAATGTCGCCGTGGAGCTTCAATGGTCCTTTGCATGAATGTTGTGTAAATCCATTCCTGCAAACATGCAGAGTGACTGCACCATTCTTCAAAGCAACACATGACTGTGTCACAGAAGCCCTCTGGACCATGAACACGCACAAGAACCTTCAGTCACACGCATTAATCTCTGCATTCAATGAACGAGCGTGTCAAACCAATGCATGGACCCAACGAATGCCGGATCATATTTCAGAATAAAAATAAACTGCTTGGGTGGCGAGTTTGCAGAGAAAGATGGACAATGCCAGAGTAAGAGAGTGACAGAAATGCACCTCGTTTGCTATTATTGGCTGCAGGCATTTTTTCGAACATTTGCATCATTATTCTATACATCGACTGCTGCACCGCCAACACGCACAACATTTACATTTATGCATTTGGCAGACGCTTTTATCCAAAGCGACTTACAGTACACTTATTACAGGGACAATTCCCCCGGAGCAACCTGGAGTTAAGTGCCTTACTCAAGGACACAGTGGTGGCTGTGGGGATCGAACCAGCAACCTTCTGATTACCAGTTCTGTGCATTGTAGATTTGGCTTGACCATTGGGGGGTTGCAGCGTGAAGCATTTACATGTTTCCATTGATCATGGTATAAATATTGAGATTGAGATTATTTACACAATCCCCCACCCCTGAATCTACACCTCATGTGTATGGCGTGATATCTTATTACATTACAAAAACATTTCTGATTGATGGTCATTTATACAAATGGTGAAGATCATCTAGTAATCCTGAATTAGACACTTTGCATATTTCCTAAACTGAACTGACAGTGATTTAAATTGCGTTCGAAATTGATGACAGAATCAAGCCTGGGGGTTGTTTTAGATCTAATATGAAATATGATCACAGACATGGAAAAAAAAAGTGTTTTTGAAATGCTTTTGCTTCAATATGTCCACATCTACGACTGCCAATATTATGTTTTGGTCTTTAGCTGTTTGTAGGCAACACTTCTTTAAAATGATGCCAAATAAGTTTCTTTGGTCACAAAGTTATGTCAAGTACCAAATAACTCAAAAAAGTGTTTTCCTGAAAAATCGAATCTATTTATCAACTCCAACAGAGCTGAAAGATAGAAGTTCTTCAGATGCACTGAATTGGGTTGCATTGTAATGAATAATGAATTTAACTTTGGTGTCCTTTCTAACTCTATTTTTGTGATCATTGTGCATTGTGTGTAAATTTGCATTTGGCAGGTATTTTTATCCAAAGTGACTTACAATGCATTCAAGCTACACATTAAATCACTATGTGTTTTCTCTGCGGATCAAACCAATGACCTTGGCGTTGCTAGAGCCATGCTCTACCAGATAAACTAAAATGGTAAATCTATCTATCTTTCTGTCAGGCCTTGCAAAAACAAAGATATCTAATTTAAATGTAGATGCATTTGTGGCGTATTGAGCACATAATACAAAACGGCCAGGGACGAACTGCCAAAGTTAACCTCACACATCAGGGCCCGCCCACATATTTATAAGCATTTTTCCCATTCATATCTTTCATTGGGAATCCATAAAGTTGTACGCCAGCTCCGAGGTGAATCACAACATTACATACTTTGATATGAAGCATTAAAGTATACAAATAGACAAAAGGGACAAGACTGCGGATGATGTAATTGAATTAAAAACAATGGAAAAATATAAAACTATTGAATTGAAGATGTTGATTAGACGTATAGAAACAACATATTTAAAGCATATTTCAACATATTCAGATATATGCAAATGTGACGTTTTTGTTCTACCCGCTCCGTCCGGGACTTGAACCTAGGTCTCCGGCGTGGGAGGCGGGTGCTCTAACAAGGAGGCTAAAGGCTACAGCCCCTAGCGTCAGTCGCTAGTGCACCTCTTGAGGTCAGGAGAGTGAGGTTTACACACTGGCTCCTGTTACACTCACCCCCCTAAACCTCACACCCATCCGGGTCACGGCACCAATGTGACTCTCTTGTTCTACCTGCACCGTACGGGACTCGAACCTAGGTCTTCGGCGTGGGAGGCAGGTGCTCTAACAAGGAGGCTAAAGGCTACAGTCTTTAGCAGGAGAGTGAGGTTTACACACTGCACAGTTATCTACCAGCTGGCTCCCGTTACACTCACCCCCCTAAACCTCACTCCCATCCGGGTCACGGCACCAATGTGACGCTCTTGTTCTACCCGCGCCGTACGGGACTCGAACCTAGGTCTCTGGCGTGGGAGGCAGGTGCTCTAACAAGGAGGCTAGAGGCTAAAGTCTACAACCCCTACAGAGCTCTTTTGGTGCACTTTGTTTGCCGTGATCATGGGTTGTGTATTACTTCAGCAGTAATTCTGCCATTAAACACAATTTTTTACAAATGAAGTTGTAATAACGTGGACTGGTGCCTTCAACGGATGCATATACCATCGATTAACAACCTCAGAGCTCACGGTAGGGTCTGTCATGAAAAGTTTATAACTTATCATTAAAAATCAATTCCCTCTTTGGAAAACAAATGAATGGGATTTTTACTTCCTGAGCCAGAATTTTGCACTCTATTGTATTTACTCAACTGTTGCCATGACAGTAGAAGACAATGTTCACTTTTCGGAATGTAACAAAGCGAGAAATCGAGTTATAAGTGCTCATGCTCACATACTTTCTTAAAGTTTCGTTTTGGGCCTTGAGTGTGCAGTAACAGCTGAATAACGTCACATGATGATCACACGAATCAATGAAACGGGATGTAGCTGTTATTGTGCTAATGTTGACACACATCTGTTCTCATGGCCAGGGCTACTCATATTCAAAAGCTAGTGCTTTAATACTTCCACTAGAACGCCACTTTCAGCACATTTCAAAGACAAGAGAATTTGTTTGTTTTTTCAATGCTCCAAAACTCATTTAAACTCAAAATATCGTCAGAATAGCTTCACTTTCTAATGCACATTCCTGGACTTACCGTGCTTGATTCCTCAGTTCACATTATTCTTAAGAAAAAGAAAATAGTCTTTCCTTGGGGTGACATCATCCTTTCCTTGGGGTGACATCCTCAAACCCTCTTCTTTTCAACCACCTGTCATATAGAGACACTTTACACCATTTTATCGACCATTTTCCTCTTTAAGTGTTCTAGTGAGGTTTTGAATATAGGCAGCAGCTCATCTTATACTGTTCGGAAGACTTTTACATTTTCTCATTCACAAATCCATGGCAGAATGTCAGGGAAAATAAAAGTACTTTTAAACGTTTGACAAACAGCCGAGAATAACTCTAGGCACGTGAAAAGGTCTTGAAGAAGCCCTGATCTAAAGTGGAACGCAGCCAGATTCCTGAGTCGAGAACAGAATTCCCAGTGAGTTTGTTGGAGCGCAGTCACGTGAACCAATTCGAAAATCTGTTTTTGAGGAACAAGAACATTGAGCGCCAGTAACATGTCTGCAGTTATTGATCAAACAAAAGGGAAAGAAATGTCAGTGGTTTCATTGTCCTTCAGGTGAGTTTGGCCTTTTGTTTCAAATCCTATTAAAGACTTTCAGATCACTCGTACTGTCTATCATGTTGTCAAAATATCACAGGTAAAAATGGCACCTATAGCATCATTTTCATACAGAAAGCTCTCTACAAGATGGTCTCCAAAATTAACATAACTGTAGCTACAATTATGCAAAATTATTTTTACGTGGCTCGTTGTACATAACTTATCAGGGAGTGGTGGTGGCGTAGTGGACTAAAGCACATAACTGGTAATCAGAAGGTCGCTGGTTCGATCCCCACAGCCACCACCATTGTGTCCTTGAGCAAGACACTTAATCCAAGTTGCTCCGGGGGGATTGTCCCTGTAATAAGTGCATTGTAAGTCGCTATGGATAAAAGTGTCTGCCAAATGCATAAATGTTATCAGTTTCCTGGTGAAATGAACACAAATCACGAGTAAAACGACAGATTATCAGTTCATAAAAACGTACTTTCCATCCAGTTCCTCACACAATGCTATCTTATGCCATCTAAGCATTCTTGGTGTAGCACATGACTCACTTTAGCGTTTGCATTACATAGTGTGCTACATTTACAAGCTTGTTCGTGTGCGATCAAATCTTGGCTCATGGCTTTTGAGTGTTACACTCACCACGTTGTCTTTCAGACTTAACATTGCTAGGAAGAAATGCCTTAAAACTTCCACTAAATTCCATCACCTTGGGTTACAATCAGGAGAAGACCAGGCTGATCTTAGATCTAAGAGAGTCAACAGACCAGTCAGTGAGGGCTTGTCAAGCCCAGGTCCAAACAGGCCAGAAAGCAGAGGAGGTTGCAAAGAGGGCGGTTTCAAGACTGAAGCAACAAGAGATTGTTGGAAGAACCCAATCAGGAAGAAAGGCCTTGGATGGGGGATGGCTCAGAAACTGTGGTCAGCAGCCTCTATAAATAGTTGTGATGGCAGTGACAGAAGACAGAAGTAACTAGGATGATAGAGGAAGTGTATATGATTCGAGCAGGCAGCCGCAGCAGCAAGGGGGCTGGACAGTATGGGAAGGTGCATCTAATAGAGCTTTAGGATGGGCTGACATGTGGAAGATACCCCAGGCCCCAAGTTTTATAATAAGATCCACCTATGACACTCTTCCAAGCCCTGGAACTTTCTCGCTGTGATATGGTAATGATACCTCTGCGAGCCCCCAAGTGCAAATCTCCAGCACATGTTGGCTGGGTGCAAGATCGCCTAGGCACAAGGACGGTAGAGGTGGCGGCATAATCAGGTTCTGCGACCGCTATCAGAGGTCCTAGAAGTGTGTTTAATAAAAGCCAACAAAAGGCCATCATGCTCCTCAGAGGAAGTACATTGAGTGTGTTAAAAAGGGAGGTGCTGCTCAAGGCCTGGCATGGAGTGAGGAAAGGTTAATCCTGGCACATGGAAGTGACTGGTCAATGGTGGTCGACACTGGCCAACAGCTAAAATTTACGAGATTGCCATTACCTCCTTGAGGCCGAATATAGTGTTATGGTTGGTATCAGCTAGTAAAGTCAAAAATGATTGAACTTACTGTCCCATGGGAAGTGTGACTGGAGGCAGCCTGTGAGAGGAAGAAGCTCAGATATGCTGATGTGCCGAGTGCAGGGAAAATGGATGGAGGGCTGCCACTTACCATGTGGAGGTCAGGTGTCGAGGTTTAATTGGAACATCAATGCAACACCTGTTAAAAGACATTGGAATCAGCGTTGAAGAAGTCTCTGGAGGAAAGTAAGCAGAAAAAGGGAGCTTCTGGCTGTGGTTAAGAAAGAAGAATGAAAAGTGGGATGTGCTGAAGTGAGAAAGTAGGAATAGAGAACAATTGTGATAAGTGGTGAGGTAGTATGTAGAAGAAGATAGGGGTGGGGAGGGATTATTTTTCATGGGGTTTCTGGAGAGGGATGATGCAGTCTCATAGCTCGCCTCTCAGGGATGTATTGAGCCTTGGTTGTATGCTATGTCTTGATGGGAAAGGAGGAATGTCTTGATGGAAAAGGAAGAACGAGAGACAATCGAAAGGATCCGGTGTGCAGCTGTGGGAGGTGGCAGGGAGACGTCCTTGATGTTCTGGGATCTGTGATAGGTTGCTCCCAGCTGATGACCCCATAGCTGGACAACTGAAGGCACTGCTGGAGGTCTGGCAGGCAGTAATGCCCAACAGGTTAAGAAATCTACTTGTGCATCTGATTAAAGGACAAGGATACAAGTCCCGAAGAGCACACGAGTCGACACGTGAGCCGAAAGTGTCATAGAAGCACTGCAAAATGATAACAACTGTGTTTTCATCTCATAATCGCTTTTTCGGACGGTTTAGGAGTGGTGGTGGCGTAATGGGCTAAAGCACATAACTCTTAATCAGAAGGTCGCTGGTTCGATCCCCACAGCCACCACCATTGTGTCCTTGAGCAAGGCACTTAACTCCAGGTTGCTCCAGGGGGATTGTCCCTGTAATAAGGGCTCTGTAAGTCGCTTTGGATAAAAGCATCTGCCAAATGCATAAATGTAAATAGAGGACTAGATTTTTTAAATCTCATTCGTTTGGAGAACATTTACTGTAACTCACTTTTAGCGCCACTCAATGGACACTTCACCTCGGAACTGCTGTGATCTATACCATATAATGCAATTTTGCAAATCTCATTTTTGTTTGACAGATCCGGCTGCTAAATGTCAATGTTTGTCTCAGCACAATTTGAGATATTGTTGAGATCTCTTCTGAAACTCTAGAGGAGTCGCTCTCCATTTAAACTAATTGGGCCGTCTAGAAGAAACAGTTGAGATGATTTAATAAAGATCTTATTTGTGATTTCTCTTATGGGAAACTCAAATATTTCAAACAGTCCCCTAAAGGATCGCACCAACCATTTTTCAAGCCATTCTGCATTCTCCCAGTTTTATATTTACATGTATGCATTTGGCAGACACTTTTATCCAAAGCAACTTACAGAGCCCTTATTACAGGGACAATCCCCCCGGAGCAACCTGGAGTTGAGTGTCTTACTCAAGGACACAAGGGTGGTGACGGTGGGGTTCCAACCAGCAACCTTCTGATTACCAGATTACCAGTTATGTGCTTAGACCACTACACCACCACCACTCATTTTTAAACAGTCTTCTTTCTTGATAATGCCGGCATCATTAGCTAAATATAATGGTGAAGTAATGCCTCTTCCAATATCCCATACAAAGCAAATGGAGATCTTATGAGTATTTGAAAGTCAGCAAATAATTAGTAAATAAGCGAGTAAAGGAGCTACGATCAGCAAAACCCAAAGACGGACGCAAGACTTTCCCCAGGACGAAAGCAGCAGAGCTCTGACATGGATTACCTTATAGAGGTGATAAAAGCATGAAATGGCATTGCATTTGTTCTTTAAACCCACAGCAGATGTGCTGATGCAGCGTTCATGGTGCATCGTGCTTGGCTTTGTTTAATTGTATTGATTTCATTACACAGGCATGTTCTCTGGTCTTTCTAAACACACCCTTGCACACAAACAACTTATTAAATTATTCATTGCATCCCCTTTATAAATGAGAAATTGAATATATTTAAAAAGGAAAGCAACAACCCAATAGATCAAATGTGCTGATAGAGTGCAACACAGACTGAACTAGTGAGAAATAAGTAGTATGTCCAGCTCAGGGCATCTAATCTATATGTACAATCTTTCTATTAGCTGCTCTATGAATCGGCAGTGCCACTGAATAACAACGTTATGCTAATGAGATTTCTTCATTTGCCTGCAACCGACGGCTCACGAACACAATACAAAAATAAATATTTAAATAAAACTGTCGACAGCAAGTCAATAGGTCAAATGTGTGGATGTTGATAGTCTTGGTTTGACATGTCTGCAGTCAGTAAAGATATACCATGACCCTTCAGTGTGCGGCCAGTTGAACTTTTTGTCACTAAGTATGTGACTTGGGTTTTTAAGATTTTTACAGCCATCAAAGCCCAAGACTTATTTTCACCGGTCTGTTAACCGGATAGTCATCTCAAACTCAAAGTATTGTGCTGGACCCCTAAATCACTTCAAATAATTACGTGACACCGCTGGTGAACTCCACATATTTATTTCAGCCAATGTATATTATATGTATATACAGTATATATATATATATACACACACACACTGGTGACCAAAAGTTTGGAATAATTTACATATTTTGCTCTTATGCAAAGAAATTTGTACTTTAATTCACTAAAGTGGCATTCGACTGATCACAATGTATAATCAGGACATTAATAACGTGAAAAATCACTATTACAATTTGAAAAAAAACTTCTTAAACTACTTCAAAGAGCTCCACGTGCAGCAATGACAGCTTTGCAGATCCTTGTTATTCTAGTGGTCAGTTTGTCCAGATACTCAGGTGACCTTTCACCCCACACTTCCTGCAGCACTTGACCTTTCACCCCACACTTCCTGTAGCACTTGACCTTTCACCCCACACTTCCTGTAGCACTTGACCTTTCACCCCACACTTCCTGCAGCACTTGACTTTTCACCTCACACTTCCTGTAGCACTTGACCTTTCACCCCACACTTCCTGTAGCACTTGACCTTTCACCCCACACTTCCTGTAGCACTTGACCTTTCACCCCACACTTCCTGCAGCACTTGACCTTTCACCCCACACTTCCTGCAGCACTTGACCTTTCACCCCACACTTCCTGT
>NC_068318.1:31553764-31596264 GCF_025860055.1 Xyrauchen texanus
AGAGTCCTCGACACTGCCGTCCACCCAGGGGAGCGCCGCTGCCATCTGCCGGGTGACGGAGTAGCCCGACCGCCCAGATGCGGGGAACGGCCGCCGTCCACGGGGTGAGTGGGGACTGGATTCCCTGACCTCCTGGAGCGATGGAGCCGCTGCCAGGGGCGGAGGAATGCCCTGCCGTCCCCCAGAAATGCGGAGGGGTCGAGAGAAGACCGCCGTCTGCGAGGGGAGGAGGGAAGTAACTCCCCGATCGCCTGGAGCGGTATTGCCGCTGCCAGGGGCGGAGGAATGTCCCCAGGTGCCGCCAGAAAAGCGGAGGGGCTTTCTGTCCGCTGGTGGTCGGAGGTTTGACTCCGGTTCGCCTGGAGAGGAGCGGCTGTCGTCCGTCGGAGAGTGTGGAGGAGTGTTCGAGGACCACGTGACGGTACATCAGAGAACCGGCTTGTCAATATAAATTATATTTTAATTAAATTAAACCAAACGCACAAACATAAACACACACATGACGGACATGCCCGTAATTCTCTCTCTCTCGAACCGGCGTCACCGGCCGCCTTTATCACTCGAGCGCCCCATCAGGCCGACTGGGGACAGGGCGTGCGCATTGCAGCCCGGCCCCGCCCCCCTCCGCTCCACATTGATCAATTGTAGATTTCTACATAGTTGTCCTGAAGACAGATGCGTAACTGATCTTTCTGAAGCTGGTGAAATGCTGGAGTTGCAGTTGAAATTGAGTTTTAAGGTTAAAAATATAAGACAAAAGTTTCATAGAAGCGACATGAAATGACATGGTTGCCTTAGAACAGGGGTCCCCAAACTTGTTGCTGCCGGGGCAAGGTCACTCTGCTATGCTTTCATGGGGGGCCGGAGTGAGCCTACGGTATTTTTGTCACTGAGATTAATATTCTGCTTTTAGTACATGGATTAATTTGACAATTAAGGTCCATTCACAGAACATGATTGTAATAATTGGTAACTTTATTGTATGTAGACACTTCTTAGCAACTTGCTTTAAGGTAGGCCAGCTTTGTCATTGCATACATGCCAACGCTGTTCACTGACTTGTGCATGCCAAGACAGATTTTGATTATTCTCAGTGATGAGTCTTTTTAATCTGTTCACCAAAAACAATTGTTCAGATTAGCTCATTGATTTGTTTATTGTCCACTTTTGCGAATTAAGCTTTTGCACCATTACATGAGCATATTTTACCATTTGAAGGAGGAAAAGGCAGCTTATTCATTTATTCACGATTGGAAAAAGTCTAATTATAAATTATTACAATTTGCGTCTCAACCATTCTGCTAAGAGACTTCAGCCATGTAGAGTGTTTAAGCATCAAAAGCATTTCCCCACAAATGTCATTAAAGCATATCTATCATACTGTGAACAGCTGTCGAGCATGAATTTCTACCAAGCTCTACAAAAATAGACAACAATAGCCTAAAAAATAATAATGAGTTTCAATATAGTCGTATAGCACATAGTGCCATTGATATAAGCTGTTTATCACTCCTTTTTATTCATAATTCATCTGGCCTAATTTCTTGCCGAATTGAACAAACAACTTACCACCACCTCTCATTTAGTTCTTTAGCAGATTCTCGTTAATGAGGACTGATTCATGCATTTCGTTCGCGAAGTGGAGTGGTGGTGGTGTAGTGGTCTAAGCACATAACTGGTAATCTGGTAATCAGAAGGTTGCTGGTTCTATCCCCACAGCCACCACCATTGTGTCCTTGAGTAAGGCACTTAACTCCAGGTTGCTCCGGGGGGATTGTCCCTGTAATAAGTGCACTGTAAGTCACTTTGGATAAAAGCGTCTGCCAAATGCATAAATGTAAATGTAACTAAAACGACCGATTTGAGCTTCAGTGATGAAATGCTCCTTAACAGCCTGCACTCGAATGCTATTGGCTCATGCTAGTCAGTCTTACAGGCTGTGGCAGGGCAGAGGACGGGACTGGGTCGTGAGTCCACATACCCGGCCCCTAATCTGGCTAATCAAGCCTCAGAGAGGGATAAAGGCCGACTGAAGACGGCAGTAGGACAGAGAGAGAGATTTACGGACAGCTGTCCGACACCTTTGTGTGTTTGTCTTTTTGGTACAGTTTATAATTAAAATATTATTTATATTGTCAAGCCGGTTCTCGTCTCCTCCTTTCCATTAATTCCAAAACCCGGGAGGAGCAGGGATGCACCGTAGTGGAGTTCTCGCCGCTACCATTTACCCCAAAGGAGCAGATATGCCATCTGCCAGAGAACAGAGGAACGGCCGCCAACCGCGAGGGGAGGAGGGGCTCCCAACCAACAGCCTGGAATGGTTATCGTTGCCAGGAGCAGGGGAGACCCCTACCGTCCACCAAAAACGCAACGGGGCATTCAGTCTGCCAGGGGCCGGAGGGCTGCCTCCGATCCGTCTGGGGAGGTGTGGCTGTTGTCCATTAGAGGTTGGAGGAGTGACGGGGACCAAGCTATGGCATTTCGGAGAACTGGCAAGTAAGTGTTTTTTTTCTCTCCTCTCTCTCTTCCACTGCTGCTCCGTGTTGGCCTTTCCGTCTCTTTTTAAAATGTTTTGTTAATTTGGCACGATCGCCATTACGGTGTGTAGGTGCCACATTTTTTCTTGTTTCCCTCCCCTTGTCCCCTCCCAAATCCAGGTAGACGGGGATGACCTGCCAGCAGACATGGCGGAAGGCACGCCTCTCCCCAGGGAAAGGGGGGGGGGGCCTCATGCCAGGGTCTCCCCGGCCTGAGAGAATGAGGGAGGAATGTGACAGGGTGGAGGGTGGGGCTGGGTCGTGAGTCCACACACTTGGCCGCTAATCAGGCTAATCAAGCCTCAGAGAGGGATAAAGGCCGACTGGAGACTGCAGTGCGACAGAGAGAGAGATTTACGGGCAGCTGTCCGACACCTGTGTGTGTGTGTGTGTGTGTGTGTGTGTGTGTTTGTCTTTTTGGTTCAGTTTATCATTAAAATATTATTTATATTGTCAAGCCCGTTCTCGCCTCCTCCTTTCCATTAATCCCTTTACAAAGGCATGAAAAGCTACCGAAGAAGTCTCGCACTTCCGGTGCGGGCCAGTCAAAACATGCAACAGGCATGGTTCCACGAGCCGGCCAAAACATTTTGGAGGGCCGTATCCTGCCCGTGGATCCCTGCCTTAAAACATTTGCTTTTCATGTCGCATTTGCTTTTTGGACACTATCTGTAAGGTTCAGGTGTGGGTTACCTCTCATTTGATCAAGGACACAATCAGTTAAGATTCATTTAAAGATTTAGATTTGTGAGGTATGCTTTACTCATTAAAACCTCCATTTAATATTCACCCTTAAAACCTTGCCTGATTACGACACCCTTTCACCCACTTTTGGCGCCCCCCGCTGGACATTTCACTGGGAAACTGCATTCATGCCACGGTCACGCAATGTTCATGAGATCAGGCTACAAAATTACCACGTAACTATCTCAAGACCTTTAGACATTTAATAATGAGAGGATACGCATATGGGTCTGGATGCAAATGTAGTGTTTGATCTCAATATATAATCAAACATTTCTCTTTAAATTCTCATAAGAGCAAATGATCTGAGCTCTCCACAATCATTTTAAAGCTCTATACTCTTACTGTACGTCAACTATTGACAAATTTGAGTCTGTTTACTATTTTAAATCTCAGACAATGTTAATACTTAACTAAAACGTACCGAAAAGCTACATTAGTTTAAAAAACATTGGTGAAATAAAACCCCTCTTGGTTTGGGTGTGTCCGAGTGTCATCTTGGTGACTATCATAATCGTGTATTTGACCCGTGTGGTTGACTGTGTGCTCCTCTGGGACGGGGACGGGGTAACTACATCACTGTAGTACCCTTCGTCTGCGCTCTGTGTCTATTGACACTCTATTATTGATGTGAGTAATATTCCATCCATCCACAGGCATTTCTCTCTACACACACACACACACACACACACACACACACACACACACACACACAGGTGTTGGACAGCTGTCCTTAATTCTCTCTCTCCGTCGCACTGCCGTCTTCTATCAAGGGCCAATTAGCCTGATTAGGGGCCGTGCTTGTAGAATCATGACCCGGACCTGTTCTCCGCCCTGCCACATTCCTCACCTCATTCTCTAAGGACGTACACCCCCCCTTCCCTGGGCGTGCCATCTGCCCCATCTGCCGGGAGGTCATCCCCGCCTTCCTGAATCTGGGAGGGGACAGGGGGCAGGAAACAACAATAATTAAAAACACAGAGAGTACTTCCTGTTACAGAGCAGTACCCGCTAAAATCCAAAGTGAAATTTAAAAAGAGGGAAAGGCCAACGCGTATCGGCAGCGGGAGAGAGAGAGAGAAAAAAAACACTTACTCGCCGGTTCTCCGATACGCCGTAACTTGGTCCTCAGCCACTCCCCGGGTGGATCGGATCCAGTCCTCCGGCCCCCAGCATTTTTAGTGGACGGTAGGGTTCTCCTCCGCCCCTGGCAGAGGTAACAGCTCCAGGGGGTTGATTGGGAGCCCCTCCTCCCCGGCCATTCCTCTGCTTCCAGGTGGCCGGGCTCCTCCGTCCTCCGGCGGCTGGCCACGGCTACTCCTTTCGGGCGGATGGTAGTGGCGAGGACTCTACTAAGGCACATCCCTCCTCCTTCCTGGGTTTCGGCACCAGTGTAAAGGGATTAATGGAAAGGAGGAGCCAAGTACCGGCTTTACAATATAAATAATAGTTTAATATAAAACTGAACCAAAAAGACAAACACAAACAGGTGTCGGACAGCTGCCTGTAAATCTCTCTCTCTCTCGCAAAACCATCCACAATCGGCCTTTATCCCTCTCTGAGGGCCAATTAGCCTGATTAGGGGCCGGGTGTGCGGAATCACGGCCCTGCCACATACTGTAAATCACAATTAGGGCTGGGCGACCTAGATTGAATACTCACAATATAATTGCGATGATTTTGCTGATGATATAACATTAATATTGCTTATATAATATTGCTTTTATATGTCCATTAAGTTTCATACAAAATAAGTGAGTGGAGTAATTTTTGCACAACTTGTTCATTCACAAAAACATTTTTTATATATGCTTTTTATTAAGCTACTATGTATTATTGTATATAAAATGATGATATCTCACACTCCCTTGTGTTCATTTAGTGAATAACAGTGGGAAAACATGACTTTATTATTTTTACATATAATTTTATTCAATGCCTTTGAAATATTGAATCTACAGTACTTGGCTACAATGGATGTTTATATGAATTGATGGTTCCTCTTTATATATATATATAAATATCGAGTTGTATCGAGGTACAATTTTTGTATTTATATCGTCCAGCCCTAATCACAACTGGCAACAATGGGAATTACAAAAACCTTAAGAGTACAACATATGGACACATAACAGTAACAGTTTCTTAATGATGTCACAATGCTAAACATTTTTATGGTAATAAAATATGCTCCATTATCTTAATGCAAAAATATCATTCTTTTTTTTATGAAACCTTTTGTGTACAAAATGATGTGCATGTGTTTTTGTGAGATTCAGCCATTCTCTTTAAAATGGCAATTAATCTGTGTCCCAGAGTCTAAACGAAATGTGTGCTTTAGTTGCATTAAACACACACAGCATTGGAAATACTGGCCAAAAAGTGCTAAATCTGCCCAAATCATAACATGTTTATTTTCTCCTCTGGCACAGATTGAATGAGCAGTATATGTGAAGAATGGATGACATCTTAAATTGTAGATTAATATGAAAATGTGCTAAAAGTCAAAATCCAACTGGATTTAATGCTGGTTTTCAACCGCCCACAGCGAAACACTGTGAAAGTAATTTTGCCTCAACAGCCCGATGAAACAAATGCACAATATTTTTAGTCCATTTCTGCAAATATTGTTTGGATTTATCCGTTTTCAGTTAAAAGAGACATACGATTGCAGTAGTGACCTGATACAGATTATTACAAGCAGTCATCATTTTTGGGATACAGAGTAATCTGGGAATCTATGAGGGTAGGGCTGGACTGGTAATCTGGCATACCGGGCATTTTCCCGATGGGCCGATGCACTTGCCGAATGGGCCGCAATAAGCTAAAATGAGCCGCTGTGTTACGCAGAAAAGGACAGCGAATACCCCCCCCCCCCCCAAACCCCACCTCGCTCAACAAGTTTTGGGCCAGTTGCCATGTAAAATCCCAGGCCAATATTTCTTCCCAGTTCAGCCCTGACTGAGGGTAACACGTACTTTCGCCCTGTTCCTCACACAATGCTTTCTTATGACAGCTAAACACTTTTACAATAGTGCACGACTCATTTTAACATTTGCATTACATAACCAAACACTTTTACAATAGTGCACGAGTGCAATGAAATTGCACGGTAGCTCCACTGATAAAGTGTTGCACCTGTGATGTAATGAAACGGGGTACGAGTCCTGAAGAGCACGAGTCGACACGTGAACCCAAAGCGTCAGAGAAGCACCGCAAAATGACGCAGTTGTGTTTTTCATCTCACATGTGCTTTTTCTTACACTGTCGGTTAGGTTTAGGTTTAAGGTTTAGGGTAGGGAGGTCGGTTTTGTTCATATAAAACTCGATAGAGCAGGGGTAGACTTGACAAATTTAAGATGACACTTATTTGATGAATATAAAACAGAAATGTAGTGTCTCTCTTTGGCGTAGGCCCCGTCTGGCGGTCCGAAGAAGTTGTACTCGGAACCGTCATATCCTGCCGGAGATAGGAGGCAGGGGCGAGGAGCCTACGCCCGTGCAGGACGGGACTCAACAGGTGGTGGTGGGGTGGAGGAGGTTGCCATGTTAGCACACTAAAACAGCAATGTGATTGTAAGCAGACTTATAAAGCAGCGGCTTATGTGTGATTGGCTAGGAGTTACCCATCTAATGGTGCGATGATGTACAGCTGCTAGTCTTCCCACTAGAACTACGCTGCGCTAACATTTCCTGGAGGGCCACAGACCTGCAGAGTTTAGTGCAGCCCTGCTCCAAAATCCTTCCTTGTAATCTTCAAGCACTCCTGAAGACCTTGAGCTGCTTCAGGTGTGTTTAATTAGGGTTGGAGCTAAACTCTGCTTGACTGTGGCCCTCCAGGAACCGAGTTTGACACCCCTGTGATAGAGCATTAATCTTAAAAACCTCTAAACAGCCGCGATGTTTAATGAACCATTTAGCAAAAGTGTCGCCAATGTCACTTAATTTTCATGAGATCAGGCCACCATATAGACCACCCAATTAACCGCAACATTCGCATTTAGTGAAACAGAGTTTTTAAGAGTCAAATGAAACCCCCATTAAAATAACTCCACGCCAATAATACGGCAATTTCTTTCAAGAAATACCTATTTGGCGCACATTTATTAGCCATTAGAAGATGACTTAACTTGCAAAATATAATGTTCATTTTATAGCCTCTCTCAGTTGAAGCAGTAATTCACACCACCAAAATGACGTTCTCAAGCGCTCTGACTGTTATGCAGACGGATGCAAATTGTTCTCTCTTGGGGCGCAGTCAACCTGCATCAATAAGCCAAGGGTTACGGCTCAGATACTGTATGCAGAGCGCTCTCGGCTAGAGAATATTCACTAGAAATAACAGTCAGTGAAAATAAAGAGTATTTATGTAGCCAACTCAAAACCACTTTTCATAAGACTCTAAATCTCCTAAAAATGTAGTGTATGGTTTGTCCTATATCGGCTGAAAAGAAAAGACGTTTCAGAAACCGAGAAAGTTTGAAGAAATTTCTATCAACTTACAAAGACATTTTTTCAACTGAATAACATGCACTGATGAATCACGCAATAGTATTTTTACAGTAAACTACATATGCATAAGGAACATGAAGCCCATTAGTACAAGCATTAAGATGTTTTGAATTATGGTATTTTTTCATGAAAATTTAGCATCATTCCACCCAAATTCTCATTATAAAGAACACTCTACTAAACTGATTTCCAAATCCCAGCAACCACCCAGAACACCCTAACTACCATCTAAACCACCCTAACAACCAGCCTGAACACCCTAGCAACAACCCAGAACGCCCTAACAACCAGCCTGAACATCCTAACAACCAGCAAGAAGACCATAGCAACCACCCATGACAACCTAACAACCAGTCTGAACAATCTAGCAACCATAAATAACACTATAGCACATGAAAGAACACCCTAACACCCTAACAACAAGCAAAACACCCTAACATCCAGCCTGAACACCCCATCAACCAGCAAGAACACCATAGTAACCACTCAGAACACCATAACAACCAGCAGAAAACACCCTAACTACCAGCCTAAACACCCTAGCAACCAGCAAGAACACCCTATCAACCACCCAGAACACCATAACAACCAGCAAAAAATACCCTAACAGCCATCTTGAACACCCTAGTAACCCGCAAAAACACTATAGCAACCACCCAGAATATTCTACCAACTGCTTTCCAATTCCCTTACAACCATCCAGAACTCCCTAGCAACCAGTTAGAACACCCTTGCAAACACACAGTACGCCCTAGCAACCAGCAAGAAACACCCTAGCAACTACCCAGTACACAACCAACTGCTTTAAAATGTTCTTGCAACTGTTTAGAACACCCTAACGACCAGCCTGAACACCCTAGCAACCACCCAGAAAACCCTAGAAACAAGAAAAAACACCCTAACAACCAGCCTGAACACCCTAACAACAAGAAAGAACACCCTAACAACCAGCCTGAACACCCTAGCAACCTCCCAGAACACCCTAACAACCAGCCTGTACACCCTAGTAATTAGCAAGAACACCACAGCAACCACCCAGAACACCCTAACAACCAGCGAAAAACACCCTAACAACCAGCGAAAAACAACCTAGCAATCCGCAAGAACAGCCTAACAACCAGAAAAATATACCCTAGCAACCAGCAATAACACCCAAGCAACCACCCAGAACACCCTAACAACCAGCAAATAAAACCCTAACAACCAGCCTTAACACCCTTGCAACTACCCTGAACACAACCAACTGCTTTGAAATTCCCTTGCATCTATTCAGAACACCCTAATAACCAGCAAGAACACCTTAGTAACCAGCAAAAACACCCTAGCAACCACCCAGAACACAACCAACAACTTTCCAATACCCTTGCAACCACAAAGAACGCCCTAGCAACCCTCTAGCAAACAGGCAGAACAGCCTAGCAACGACGCAATCCCTTCAGACTTCAAAAGCACTCTTCAAAAGTCCAAAGTATTCAAACTTCTTAAGACGTACAGTATATAACCTTCCGATATCAGACGAACCTTCAAACTGTTTTAAACTTCCAGGCATGTCTTAAACGTTCCTTTTTTATTTCTTTTAATTTTGAGGAGAAATACAGCCTGGACATGTTTTTGTGAGATTCATCAATGTAGCCGCCATAATCATGTACGAGTTGAAGATCACATGATTATGCATACTGTACATATAGACACCTGATGCATGTGGTGTGACGTCTAACTGTTCATGCTTGACATAAGCGCATGTTAACGACACAAGTGTGTTTGTTCTTTTTCAAAACACTGAGAGTCTGAACTGCGAATGGCACCAACAGCTTTCTTCATCTCGGGGGGCTCGTGCATCATTTCCTGTGGATATTTGCATGCTGAGCTCGTGAGCTCATGGAAGTTGAGATTCACTCCTTATGAACATCACAGCTGAAAGAATCTTACATCATGTTGACTCTAAAGTCCTCGCGCAGACTGCTGACCTTTTGGATTCCGTTAAAAGTCGTTCTGTTGAAACAATGTTTCCTGCTCACACCAGCAGAACGGCACTCAGTCGAATTCTGCAAACAAAAGCACTTCCTTCAAGCCAAGAATACATGAGATGACTTGAGATTTAAGCAGAAATACTTTACAACATGCACATGACAATACACAATGAGTCAATACACCTTTCATCAAAAACAGGAAATTATGTTATTATTTGCTCACCCTCCTGTTGTTCCAAACCCATGTGCTGTTTTTAGCATTAAAGGGCTCATTTCCATTCAATGACAGTTCAGTTACAATGCCGAAAAAGCTCCAAAATCGAATTTAAATTTCATTACACACCGCGCACAAAGATGTCGTGCAACTTCAGAAGACTTGTAATATATCACATGTTGTAAATCTGCAACTTTTATTATTTGATCATGTTTTTTATCCTCTTTGAAGCTTAACAGACATCGCCACAATAAAAACGAGTACGCACTCCAAAAAGTTTTTTTTTTTTAATTCACGTATTTCCTTTTCATAACAAAAGTTAATATAATTTTGATAAAAATTGCATTTTTTTTTTTTTTTTTACAAAATTACATTAATAAAATTAAAATATTATTTTGTTAAAGATTACTCTTTAAAATATATAAAATACATAAGTTGTGTGGAAAAGAGCTACATGAATAAAATTCTCCTTGTTGAATTCTACAGAAAGAAAGAATAAACAACAGCATACGGGTTTGGAACGACATGAGGGTGAGCAAATAATGACAGTTTTTTAATTTCATTTTCAACTCCTAAAAAGCACAAAAAAAATGTATAAATAATTTTTTTTAAACAAATATACTGAAATTCGCTCATTTCACGCAGTGTTCCAATATTTAAAGATAAATGAATCAATTAACTAAACACGAGCCATCATCCTAGCGTCTTAATCCCATGCGAGCTTAATTCCCAAATGAACACTTTTCACAACACAACCAAGAAACCAACACAGGAATATTTAAATCCAAGGTTGGACATCTTACATTTTATATATCAGTCATTCTGCCTTCCCTCGGGCTGATTTCTTCAGTATTTAAGGCAATCGGGCGTAGATCCAATTGGACACATTTACGTAAAATAAAATAAAAAACACAGCTTTAGTGAATGTATTCAGCTCTTTTGCATATCTCAGGGGGACCGAGCAATCGGAATGAGTGGGAAATGTAAATCCTGAAGATTTGCACACCGGCTTCTGCTTATGACCACAGGCCGAGTGTGTGATATCAACTGAAGTCGCAATCTGTGAATGTGCAATCTGCCAGGAACAGACAGACTGTAATTTCGCTCAACAGTGGAGTGCAATGTGGCGTCTGCACGGGTGAAAGTGCAGGTTGGAGCTTCAGGGGAACAGAAGGTCTAGCCTACATTTCTCTTTCTGTACACCGATCAGCCACAACATTAAAACCACCTGCCTGATATTGTGTAGGTCCCCATCGTGCCGCCAAAACAGCGCCAACCCGCATCTCAGAACAGCATTCAGACACCCTATTCTTCTCAACAGGATTGTACAGAGTGGTTATCCGAGTTACAGTAGACTTTGTCAGTTTGAACCAGTCTGGCCATTCTCCATTGACCTCTCTCATCAACAAGACATTTCTGTCCACTGGATGTTTTATGTTTGTGGCACCATTCGGAGTAAATTCTAGAGACTGCTGTGTGTGAAAATCCCAGAAATACTCAAACCAGCCCGTCTGACACCAATAATCATCCATGCGACTATCTAATCAGCCAATCGTGTGGCAGCAGTGCAGCACATAAAATAATGCAGATACGGGTCAGGAGCTTCAGTTAATGTTCACATCAACCATCAGAATGGTGAAAAAAATTATCTCAGTGATTTGGACCGTGGCATGATTATATTATATTATATTATATTATATTATATTATATTATATTATATTATATTATATTATAGTATTAGGGTTGAGCAATTAATCACAAATCGCAATAAAATCATGATGTGAGCATATAAAATGTCCAAATCGCAGCAACATGCAACATCGTTTGCACACTAACAATGCATGACAATCAGAATCCAGTTTATGTGGTTTGAACACCCTAGCAACCAGCAATAAACACACTAACAACCAGCCTGAACACCCTAGCAAACATAAATAACACTATAGCACATGATAGAACACCCTAACAACCAGCCTGAACACCCCAGCAACCACACAGAACACCCTAACAAACCAGCCTGAATACCCCAGCAACCAGCAATAACACCATAGCAACCAACCAGAACACCATAACAACCAGCAAAAAACACCATAACTACCAGCCTAAACACCCTAGCAACCAGCAAGACCACTATAGCAACCACCCAGAACATTCTACCAACTGCTTTCCAATTCCCTTACAACCATACAGAACTCCCTAGCAACCAGTTAGAACACCCTTGCAAACACCTAGTACACCCTAGCAACCAGCAAAAAACACCCTAGCAACTACCCAGTACACAACCAACTGCTTTAAAATGTTCTTGCAACTGTTTAGAACACCCTAACAACCAGCCTGAACACCCTAGCAACCACCCAGAAAACCCTCGCAACCAGAAAAAACACCCTTACAACCAGCCTGAACACCCTAGCAAACTTCCAGAACACCCTAACAACCAGCATGTAAACAATCAGCAAGAACACCACAGCAACCACCCAGAACACCCTAACAACCAGCAAAAAACACCCTAACAACCAGCTTGAACACCATAGCAATCCGCAAGAACACCCTAACAGCCAGAAAACTGGAAAATCCCAGAAATACTCAAACCAGCCCATCTGGCACCAACAATCATCCATGTGATTATCTAATCAGCCAATAGTGTGTCAGCAGTGCAGCGCATAAAATAATGCAGATAAGGTTCAGGAGCTTCAGTTAATGTTCACATCAACCATCAGAATGGTGAAAAAAAATGATCTCGGTGATTTGGACCGTGGCATGATTATATTATATTATATTATATTATATTATATTATATTATATTATATTATATTATATTATATTATAGTATTATGGTTGAGCAATTAATCACAAATCACAATAAAATTATGATGTGAGCATATAAAATGTCCAAATCGCAGCAAAATGCAACATCTTTTGCACAATAACAAGACATGCCAATCAGAATCCAGTTTATGTGGTTTGATGGTCTTAGTTGACCTTCACAGACCACATCCCAAGAACAGCCCGATCATGCAGATTTGCTCTGTAAAGCATTAGGAGGATCAGACCCTTACTATCTGAGCATGCTATACAACTCATGGTCCATGCTCTTGGTATCTCTAGACTGGACTACTGCAATGCCCTTCTGGCAGGACTTCCTGCATGTACAGTCAAACCTCTGCAACTGATCCAGAATGCGGCGGCACGATTGGTCTTCAACAAGCCCAAGATGCTACCTCAAGTCTATGTGCCCTCCAGAAGCTCTTGATTGGCGGTTGAGCGGCACCTTGTGGTAACATCTCACAGAGGCACAAAATACTTTCCTGGACCTTCACTTAAACGGTTCCTCGCTTGTGGAATGACCTGCCAAACTCCACCAGAGCATCTGATTCTCTGGCCACCTTCGGGAACCAGTTGGTTAGCAGTCACAGTGGTTTAGTTACCCACTGAAATAGCTGACTATCCCTACAAGACATCTTGTTTTCTCGGCAGTCATCGGACTGATCATACCATCACGTTGAGGTTGAGCGATCTGTCGAGGTAAACAATTAGCTTGCTATCACTGACCTGTCATGTACCACATCTATCAAACCTGATCTTGTTTTCCTGCTCCATGACGATAAATGGAAAACAGCCCAGTGTGGAAGACAATCACAAACACATCACTTTAAAACAAGACTTTAAGAGCAGCTGGTGGGTTACGGGTTACACGTTGATATTGTGGCATTTAAGAGAGTCGATGGCTTGTAAAGTCTTCATATGACTCTATAGTACTTTTGCTCACAAGACACACCAAATTCAATAACAGAGGTTTTATAAAAGCATTTGTTCAATAAAATGTTATTGAAAGAAGATATTGCATCTCAAAATTGGCCAGTTACTGGTGTGCAAAGGATTCAAAATTAACTTTAAGCCATAACTGCCAATGTCGGGACAATTAAAAATAGGTTGGCCTTTAGTTTGATGTTATTTTCTCCTTAAGGCAGTGGGATTATTTAAAGTTTTTTTCCTTTCTTGTAAATGAATGGCAAACATCATAGGTCAAAGTGAATGGTGACCGAGGCAGACGTCTCCATTTGTATTCCACTTGTATTCCATTTATTCAACATAAATGATGACAGAATTTAATACGAGAAAGTAAAGTCTTGTTAAAACTTATCGTGTTTAATAGTATTCTGTTGAAAATGATGCTGATGAAAATGACATGTTTAAAGTTTAACCTTTAAACCTTCCAACTCCTTTATCTTGCTAAGGCTAATTTCATAGCTAAATTTGTATGTGTCCATCCATCCATCCATCCATCCGTCCATCTTCAACCGCTTATCCAAAGTCGGGTCGCGGGGGCAGCAGCTCCAGCAGGGGGCCCCAAACTTCCCTATCCCGAGCCACATTAACCAGCTCTGACTACATTTACATTTATGCATTTGGCTGACGCTTTTATCCAAAGCCACTTACAATGCACTTATTATAGGGACAATGCCCCAGAGCAACCTGGACTTAAGTGTCTTGCTCAAGGACACAATGGTGGTGGCTGTGGGGATTGAACCAGCAACCTTCTGATAACAAGTTCAGTGCTTTAGCCCACTACGCCACCACCACTACACTAGTGGACCCGAGGCGTTCCCAGGCCAGTGTGGAGATGTAATATCTCCACCTAGTCCTGGGTCTTCCCCGAGGCCTCCTCCCAGCTGGACGTGCCTGAAACACCTCCATAGGGAGGCGCCCAGAGGGCATCCTTACCAGATGTCCAAAGCACCTCAACTGGCTCCTTTCGACGCAAAGGAGCAGCGGCTGTACTCCGAGCTCCTCACGGATGACTGAGCTCCTCACCCTATCTCTAAGGGAGAAGCCTGTCACCCTTCTGAGGAAGCCCATTTTGGCCGCTTGTACTCACGACCTAGTTTTTTCGGTCATGACACAGCCTTCATGACCATAGGTGAGGGTAGGTACGAAAATTCACCGGTAGATCGAGAGCTTTGCCTTCCGGCTCAGCTCTCTTTTCGTGACAATGGTGCGATAGAGCGAGTGCAATACCGCCCCCGCTGCCCCGATTCTCCGGCAAACCTCCCGCTCCATTGTCCCCTCACTCGTGAACAAGACCCCGAGGTACTTGAACTCCTTCACCACTTGGGGCAATACCTCCTTCCCTACCCGGATTATGCACTCCATCGGTTTCAGAAATACACATAATTAAATAATATATTCACACTTTTAGTGTAATTTTGCATCTTGCAAAGTTTGCATCTTGGGGCGGCTGTGGCTCAGGTGGTTGAGTGGGTTGTCCACAAATCGCAAGGATGGTGGTTGGATTCCCGGCCCACATGATCCCACAATCCGAAGAGTCCTTGGGCAAAACACTGAACCCCAAGTTGCTCCCAATGGCAGGCTAGCGCCTCTGCATGGGTGAATGGGACACAGTGTAAAGCGCTTTAAAAACCACTAAGATTAAAAAGATGCTATATAAGTGCAGACCATTTACCATTTGATTGGAAATGATGCCGGATAAAAATATCCAGATCACACGTGATTTTTTATTTTTTTTGTCTAATATTTCATCTCAAGCATGCTCTTCTCTGACACTTTTGTTCACTTGGTTAATAAATGTAAGCGCAGCATAGTTCTAGTGGGAAGACTAGCAGCTGTCCATCATTGCACCATTAGTTGGGTAACTCCTAGCCAATCACACGTAAGCCATCGCTTTATAATCTGCTCACAATCTATCACATTGCTGTTTCAGTGTGCTAACACAGCAACCTCCTCCACCCCACCACCACATATTCGAAAGACTTCATCTGTAAGAAATCATATGACGTATACATCAACCAGTCACACGTTCGGAACCAAGATATGTCGCTTTCTTTCATATTACACATCAGGTCTTTTAACCGTAACATCAAGTTAGGGTATACACTCTGGGTAGGGTAAACCTTTACACTCTATGGTTAGTTTTAGGGATGGTGTTTGGGTTAGAGGTTAAAGCTACGAAAAGACATGTGGTAGGGCGGAGGGCGGGGCCGGGTCGTGATCCTACACACCCGGTCCCGTATTAGGCTAATCAAGCCTCCGAGAGATCTCTCTCTCCCGCACGATCCTCTGCAGTCGACCTTTATCCCTCTCGGAGACTTGATTAGCTTAATATGGGACCGGGTGTGTAGGATCACGACCCGGCCCCGCCCTCCGCCCTGCCACAAGACAGTTTTGGATTAACATGGAATAAACTCCACATCGGAAAACAAAGCTTCTCTTATTGGTGGTTGTGTAACTAGTATAATTTCATATGAATCAATTCAAATGAATTTCTACAAATTCGCCACCTTGTCCTATCAACTTGCATCCTCCAGAGATTGGGTTGGCATTATCCAGAACGTCTTTGCCGTGTAGCTTCAGAGTTCACATTCCTCGCTTATTTTCCTTTCATGCAATTAAGCGTGATACAAGTCACTACAGTACATCAAACATCTATGTATGTACTAGGGTTGGCTGAAGATGAGATGTGGCTTTCATGGAGCTTGCAAATGCAAACAAGCGACTTCAGCATGTACATCAGGCCATGTGCAAGGTCATTGACAGCGGCCACAGATTCACGGGTTGATAATTACGCTACAGCGGGTCAGTTATAATTGGAGAAAGCCGCAGCCCACTAGTCCGTCTGTGTTTGTCTAAGACACTTCTCCTTAGAGGAAGGGCACGAGCGAATGGGCGCAGAAGATGAATTGGCTGCAGTCAAGCATGCACTGTTTGGCCATAATTACTTGATGCCGTGATAAATTAATGTGTCAATGAATAGATAACTGGTTTCATTTTTTTAATACATATGCATGGGGAAGTTGGTGAGCACAGACTCTTGATCACACTACACACACTTTTGTTTCCAAGGGCTTCTTCAGGGGTTGCGTTAACCAATTGTTTTTGTTGTTCTCATTTACTCAATTTAAAAAACATTACGTCTAATTCTTGAAACATCTGTATATACACTCACCTAAAGGATTATTAGGAACACCTGTTCAATTTCTCATTAATGCAATTATCTAATCAACCAATCACATGGCAGTTGCTTCAATGCATTTAGGGGTGTGGTCCTGGTCAAGACAATCTCCTGAACTCCAAACTGAATGTCAGAATGGGAAAGAAAGGTGATTTAAGCCATTTTGAGCATGGCATGGTTGTTGGTGCCAGACGGGCCGGTCTGAGTATTTCACAATCTGCTCAGTTACTGGGATTTTCACGCACAACCATTTCTAAGGTTTACAAAGAATGGTGTGAAAAGGGAAAAACATCCAGTATGCGGCAGTCCTGTGGGCGAAAATGCCTTGTTGATGCTAGAGGTCAGAGGAGAATGGGCTGACTGATTCAAGCTGATAGAAGAGCAACTTTGCCTGAAATAACCACTCGTTACAACCGAGGTATGCAGCAAAGCATTTGTGAAGCCACAACACGCACAACCTTGAGGCGGATGGGCTACAACAGCAGAAGACCCCACCGGGTACCACTCATCTCCACTACAAATAGGAAAAAGAGGCTACAAAGAGCTCACCAAAATTGGACAGTTGAAGACTGGAAAAATGTTGCCTGGTCTGATGAGTCTCGATTTCTGTTGAGACATTCAGATGGTAGTGTCAGAATTTGGCGTAAACAGAATGAGAACATGGATCCATCATGCCTTGTTACCACTGTGCAGGCTGGTGCTGGTGGTGTAATGGTGTGGGGGATGTTTTCTTGGCACACTTTAGGCCCCTTAGTGCCAATTGGGCATCGTTTAAATGCCACGGCCTACCTGGGCATTGTTTCTGACCATGTCCATCCCTTTATGGCCACCATGTACCCATCCTCTGATGGCTACTTCCAGCAGGATAATGCACCATGTCACAAAGCTCGAATCATTTCAAATTGGTTTCTTGAACATGACAATGAGTTCACTGTACTAAAATGGCCCCCACAGTCACCAGATCTCAACCCAATAGAGCATCTTTGGGATGTGGTGGAACGGGAGCTTCATGCCCTGGATGTGCATTCCACAAATCTCCATCAACTGCAAGATGCTATCCTATCAATATGGGCCAACATTTTAAAGAATGCTTTCAGCACCTTGTTGAATCAATGCCACGTAGAATTAAGGCAGTTCTGAAGGCGAAAGGGGGTCAAACACAGTATTAGTATGTGTTCCTAATAATCCTTTAGGTGAGTGTATATATATATATATATATATATATATATATATATGAGTAAATTGGGAGTAATTTGGGCATAAAACAGACCTTCCCAAAAACTCTCCACCAGTTTCACAAGAAAGCTATTGTTTCATCAATAAGGCCCATTGATGGATAACACCTTGTAACAACTTTTTTTAAATTTGTTTCTGGGTAGTAAGTGTTATTTCCACAAACTTTGCTTTTGTGACCAGGACAGTGATTTTTTGAAATGTACCTATTTTCCAGAACATGCAAGATAGATTCAGTGCTGAGTAAATTTGCTGTAACTTCTAGAACTTTCCAGTAATATAAATAGTAGTATAAATACAGGGGACTTAAGCCCACCAGTTCAGTTTAGTTCCAGCTGTCTAAGTGGATACATAGCTGCATTATTCTGAGACGGCATCAAGTGGCTGCAAGCATCCGGCAGATGCACTTTGCTATGTCTGCGGCCAATTTATCAAGGCAAGAGTGAAAAAGTACTCCGTGGAAGCATCTGCTAAGATGTGTGAGGCCTACAAAGCATATTTCGGCATGCTTGTTGCAGATCAAGTCCAACCCTGGGCACCTCATTTCACCTCCGAGCACTGCAGAAAAACTCCGGAAGGTAAGATGGACAATTGTTGCGCGGAATTATATTTTGTCAAATTTTAAAAATTTTTAAACTGTAAAAGTTTTTAATTTACATTTTTTTTGCAATTTTCAATGTTATCATATATGAAAAATGTGAATCTCTTCATCAGTCATGGGTGAAATACATTTATTTTTGTGGGATGGTACAGAGGGGAAAAGAGAGCCATGAAGTTCGCTATCCCATGAATTTGGCGGGAACCCACTGACCACTCAAGCAACTGCTACTTCTGCATGATGGACCCTTCCAAACGTTGGACTGGCAAGAGTGCTCCTGCTATCACATATCCAGACCTTACTTCATCTATTGCCTCGGTGGCACACTGCCATGAGCTCCCCGTACCCGCTACTCCGGAGAGAGAGCAGCCATCTTTAGAAGAGAGCAGCAAGCCAGACGTTGTAGATCCAGAAGACAATTTCAGAGGTGGAGCTGAGGAGAGAAACCCATACTACCCCAACCAAATACACCTCAATGACTTGATTAGAGATCTTGGTCTCATCAAGAACAATGCCAAGCTTTTGACGTCTAGACTCAAGCAGTGGACCTTGTTGGATAAAAGTGTGCAAGTCGCAGATCAGAGGAAGCATCACCAAACTTTTCCAGCATCTTCACCCGTCAAGATGGGCTCTGCTTCTGCCACAATGTGACCAGTCTGTTCGAGGCAATCGTAATTGTCTTTAATCAGAATGAGTGGCACCTCTTCATTGACAGCTCATCCAGGAGCCTCAAAGCCATGCTGGTCCATAATGGTAACAAGTACTCGTCTCTTCCCCTGGCACACTCAGTGGACACCCAGGACGGAGAGGTTTGGCGACATTGGTGTACGCACATGTTAAGTTTGTACAAAGATGATTTCACCTCGAAAGAACTAAATTGTGCCAAAAAATGGTAATGTAATCAGAAATCAGACACCTCTTTTCTAAATACCCATTCAATATTCCTCAGAGAACCCATAGCTCAATAAATGCTAATTCTCTTCCAGGTACTAGGACTACAAACTGGTCTCTTACGGTCTCTTACGGTCTCTTACGGTCTCTTTTACCCAAACTGTTTTAAAGCAGAAAATGAGAAGAAAATCGAAATTCTTTGCTGCCCTAAAAAAAATTAAGAATAAACTGTATGTACATTAGATATCATTGCATACTTAGTTGCTTCTATTTTTGCTCCTAGCATAGAGCAATTAGCGTTGACCTTTCTCCCTCTGTCTAATCACTAAAAACTTCACAAGAGCACAAACCGCTTCTAAATAGCCCGTCCACTCATTAGGGCTGATGACTAAAGGACAAGCTGCTCTGGGTGGTTAGAACAGGGTCATGGGTTGGGCATCCACGGCGTGCTGATGTAGCATTAGCTCTCTCATTATAAGATTACAGTGGAGAGCGCAAGAGTTTGGTGACTTCTTCTCTTAAAGTGGCGAATGCCCTTTACTGCCAACTTCCTCATACAGTTTGAGGGAGGAAAATATGAGAGGAAAAAAAAAGGAGAATTAGAAACAGAGAAATGGTTGAATAATGCAAACTTTATCTGTCGACATGTCTGGAGCATTGTGAAGAAAATAGACAGAATCTTACACTGCTAGTTTATGTGACTTCATACTTAAATCTACTCTTCAGTCCACTAGGTAACAAAATCATGTTTAAAAAGGTACCAAGTTGATATTTTAAGCTCTTTGGTGGAAGAACTAGCTGAACGTGCTGTAGATGAATTTGCTAAAGTTTGTGGCCTTGAATCTTTTAAAGATATTAAGAGTTTTGTTCAAGGGACTTAAGAGCAAGTAAACAAGATATTCATGAACACAAATGTATAATTGTGGCTGGGAGGAGGGCGGGGTCATGATTCCGCACACCCCACCCCTAATCAAGAGAGAGAGATTTACGGACAGCTGTCCGACACCTATGTGTGTTTGTCGAGTTTATAATTAAAATATTATTTATATTGTCAAGCCGGTTCTCACCTCCTCCTTTCCATTAACCACATTTACACTGGTGCTGAAACCCGAAAAGGAGGAGGGATGCGCCGTAGTAGAGTCCTCGACACTACCATCCACACCAATGGCGTAACCGCGGCCAGCTGCCGAGGGACAGAGGAGCCCGGCCGCCTGAGAGTGGACTAACGGCCGCCGACCGCAAAGGAAGAAGGGGCTCCTAGCCAATCGACTGGAGCGGTCAAGGCCGCTGCCAGGGGCGAGGGGAGATCCCTACCAGCCGCTAAACGCAGCGGGATCATGACGACCGCTGACCGCGAACTGGGAGGGGCTCCCGGCCAACCGCCCAGAGCAGGAGAAATGCTGCCAGGGGCGGGAGAGACCCCTTCTGTTTCCCGAGAATGTGGTGGGGCGTTCCGTCTGCCAGGGGCCGGAAGACTGCCTCCGATCCGCCCGGGGAGGTGCGGCTGTCGTCCATTAGAGGTTGGAGGAGAGGCCGAGGACCGCGCGAGTAAGTGTTTTTTTTCTCTCTCTTTCTCTCTCTCCCACTGCCGCTTTGTGTTGGCCTTTTTTTTTTTAAATGTTATGTTTATTTGGCACCATTTTTTTTGGTTTCGCTCCTCTTGTACCCCCCTCATCCAGGTAGACGTGGATGACCTGCCGGCAGACGGGGCGGAAGGCATGACCCTCCCTAGGGAAAGAGGGGGGAGGGATGTACGTCGTGCCGGGGACTCCGCGGCCTGACAGAATGAAGGAGGAATGTGGCAGGGCGGAGAGCGGGGTCGTGATTCCGCACACCCGGCCCCTAATCAGGCTAATTAGCCCTTGTGAGGGATAAAGGCCACAGATGATGTCACATGTTGCGCACCGCCCGGATGGCAAAAAAGAACAGTAGCGCGTCATCAGCCTGCTTGTCCTGTCTGTGTGTGTGCATCACAACAGAGCACCGCTCTTTTACTGAAGCGTGCTGCGCATGCGGTCACGTGGACTACTTTAATGGTGCTTTTTTGCTTCTTTTATGCAATTTTTGGAGCTTGACAGTAACGACAATCACAGTCAGGGTCTATTGCGTATGCAAGGTGTAAGTGGAGTCTGAGAGAACTTTGACTAACTTCACTAGTAAACACTGTACAGAAAATCAACTTTTTGCATAAGTGCATTTGTTCTTGAAGCTCTAAATAAAGCTTTACAAATACAGAGTATAGTGACACTTCTACTGAAACCTTTTTCAAATAACTGTAAAGAAATCCTGCACTGTCATGGTGTGTAAAGTGTTACGAGCACGACCATTACATTAAAAGTTTAACCAAAGCTTGGCATTTCTAGGCGTCCGTAAGTTTGGCCTTCAGGTAAACAAATCATCCTCAGCTGTATATATTATACTGAGAGCAAATCGTACAAGAAGCATCTCATTTAAATTCATTGGAGTTGTAAGTTCTAGCAAAATTTAGCTTGTCTGGTTTCACAGCAATAGGCTTGGGAATTCTGTATCTGTCGTGTATTTATCTCAAACACAACTATTTTATCTCTCCGATAGCGTGAAATTTTCCGGTAGCTTCAAGGGGCCAGTCAGTCTGCAGAACACAGATTAGTTTAAACTGTTTCTGATATCTATCCAACTGTTCACTCAGTTTAAGGTATACGCCTGTCTGCATATGAGTGTGTGTATATACAGTATGTGTTTATGTAAGTGTTCCTTTGGCTTTACTTAGATATACTTTTGGAGACAAATTTGTCCTCCGAAGCAAGCTAAATCTCACAAAACCGCCTACTGGAATGTTCTTAAAGATTTAAATGATTCATATATAAACGAATATATATATATACACTATATAGTACATTAAACAGTATGCAGTGTGTATGCTACATTGTTATAGATTTCCCTATTTGATTTGATTCTCATTCACAAGCTCAGATTTGATTGTGCAATTTGAAGTATGCAAAGTGCAGCACCGTGCGTTACATCTTATCTAATTTTCACGAGTGTGCTGATTCGAAGCACAATTTTCATGCCAGCGCAAGTGGGCATGGTTGGGAGTGTCTGCATTATCTGTGGGTGTTTGCACGCAAACTGTGGGTGTATTGCATGTTAAGTGGTGCAAAGCTCAATTTCCTATTTTCTTTCTATTTATATTGCTGGTGCTTGACAGGGAATTAACTATATAATAGTTACAGATGGTGCAATAACCGGAGAAGAACCTCAGAATGAAATTCCACTTGACCCAGCCCGTTTGCCCTTTGCACGTGCAATTTAGCCAAACTCACATACTTAGTATGCTTGCATGAAAATAGCAAAACTTTATGGCCATGCCCATTATCTTTGCTTGTATGACTTACAGCATACAGTTGCACTGCACTTAGTGGTAGCGTTCTTAAAATAGGGCCAATAATGTCCATTTTGCTGACCTATGAAAGACATTTTCTCTCAGCTAATGCTGTAAATTATCCAGAGAACCTTCTGACTTGGTACATTATGAAAATATGAATTTTAAAATGTAACAACAGGGCCAAACTATGCTGTTCATTTTGCAATATACTGTATATATACCACACAGCAGGTCTTGTTCCCAGTATTCAGTGGGTAGTACCTACCAAAAGAGGTCCAAGGAAGGACAACCCTGAACCGGCGACAGGGTCATTGATGCATGTGGGGAGCGAAGGCTAGCCTGTCTGGTCCGATCCCACATAGGAGCTACTGTAGCACAAATTGCTAAAAAACGTAATGCTGGCCATGATATAAAGGTGTCAGGACACACAGTGCATCGCAGCTTGCTGAGTATGAGGCTGCGTGGCTGCAGACCGGTCAGAGCGCCCCATGCTGACCCCTGTCCATTTCCGAAAGTGTCTACAATGGGCACGTGAGCGTCAGAACTGGTCCATGGAGGAATGGATGAAGGTGGCTTGGTCCGATAAATCACGTTTTCTTTTAGATCATGTGGACGGCCGGGTGCATATGCATCGTTTACCTGGGGAAGAGATGGCAGCAGGATGCCCCATGGGAACATGGCACGCTGGCGGAGGCTGTGTGATGCTCTGGGCAATGTTCTGCTGGGACACCTTGGGTTCATAAATTCATGTTGATGTTATTTTGACACATACCACCTACCTAAAGATTGTTGCAGACCACGTACACCCCTTCACGGCAATGGTATTACCTGATGGCAGTGGCCTCTTTCAGCAGGATAATGCGTCCTGCCACACTGCAAGAATTGTTCAGGAATGGTTTGAGGAACACGACAAAGGGTTCAAGGTGTTGACTTGGCCTCCAAATTCCCCAGATCTCAATCCGATTGAGCATCTATGGGATGTGCTGCACCAACAAGTCCAATCCATGGAGACCCCAGCTCGCAACTTACAGGACTTAAAGGATCTGCTGCCAACGTCTTGGTGCCAGATACCACAGGACACCTTCAGACGTCCATGCCTCGACGGGTCAGAGCTGTTTTGGCGGCACGAGGGTGACCTATATGATAATAGACAGGTGGTTTTAATGTTGTGGCTGATCGGTGGAATGTTGCATTCTTAATCCAATTTTGTGAAAAAAGTTACATAATTTTTTCTTTTCGACAATCAGATCAAGTGAGTCATTTAATGCACATTTTGGAAAATGAGCAGGTCGTCACCTCATACAGAAAATCTACATAGAGTACACAGCATACATACTGCAGAAAAACTTCATTTGCAAAAGTTGTTTGGTAGTATATCATTCCAAACAAAGCCCCAGACTACTAACGGGACATTAAAGTATATTCGTATTTACATTAATAATGTTGGTATTGATCCAGCTTTGGCATATCATTCCATTTAGAACGTATATTAGGTAAACAATACCATTTTTAATGTACATCTGTGCCTGCGTTCTTCATGTTGTCTAATTAATTACATTAGGCCACATCAATTATTCTTAGCAAGCCCCTCTGGAGCAGCACGTGGATCCATTTTGAATACGATTATTTCCGCCAACCAATTATTACCTCTCAATCCTACAGAGAGTAAACAGACTGTCAGCTCAATAAATCTGCTATGAGGTTATAATCAAAGTTGATTAAAACTTCACACCCTAAAACTATACCATTATGAACAGTTTGGAAGATACAATAATGCCACAGTTTTCAAACTAATGGGACACCAGAGCATGTAAGAGGGGGCGCGGGGAATGATGATTACTTCCCCCCGTAAAATCAAAAGATGATACAATAAAATGTCTTTAGGTAAACGGTCTATTACGCTGGACTATGCCGAGAGCACGTGCATGTCAAGCAAGAGCTATCCATGTACAGTCGCTCACAGATATCATATTAGCTGGATAGCTAGCTAGCAAATACTAAGCCACAATGCCGATTTCCATGACATAGTCAAGGACTTATATAGCACTTTTTTTAACCTTAGAGGTTACCAAAGCACTTTACACTGTGTCCCAATCACCCATTTACTCACACACTCACACACCAATGGCGGCAGAGCTGCCATGCAAGGTGCTAGCCTGCCATTGAGAGCAACTTGGGGTTCAGTGTCTTGCCCAAGGACACTTCGGCATGTGGAGTCATGTGGGCAGGGAATCGAACGACCAACCCTGCCATTGGCAGCCGACCCGCTCTACCACCTGAGCCACAGCCGCGCACGGTAGCCGCTAGCCATTGGGAGCAACTTGGGGTTCAGTGTCTTGCCCAAGGACACTTCGGCATGTGGAGTCATGTGGGCCGGGAATCGAACCATCAACCCTGCCATTGGTAGCCGACCCGCTCTACCACCTGAGCCACAGCCGCCCGAGGTAGCCGCTAGCCTGCTAATATACCTCTTAACAGTCTGATGTCATAACTGTGATTCTGTTAGCTAGTCATGTAACTGTTTGCATTTTTAGCAGTTTAAATCAGGATGTAGAACATCGACTAAATATAGAAAATTACCCAAAAGTTTATCATCGATATAGATGTTTTTTTCCCTGAAAAATATTGATACGGTTTTAACGCCCAGCCCTAATGGGGGGTCTTAAAAGGGGTGCAGTCTTACAGTTTAAGACTTTGAAAACCCCTTCAAATAAGTAGTGCATATTGCCTAGTATTTTGATGTCAAAAATGTATTTGTGGACACCTAGTGTCAGCTACCCCTTGACTGATACAGTACACTAATACATCAGTACATTATGAATTATGCCCTACTTGTAAACTCTGCGAACGTGCATGCTTAAAATGAATGACATAAAATGATAATGTTATCCCTTGATATTCAGCATTACATTTCACGTGCATAAGACACAAATGTGATTTTAATCTGAAACATTAGAGCGACACTAATTTTCATTTGTGCTCTTTGTCCCTATTGTTCCCCTTTTCAGTTCTCGGGGTTGCTTTTACAAATTGTTCTGCGTTATCACGACGAGGACAAACAGCAGATAGCCGGTCTAATGTTATGTAGGGTAGCTGGAGGCTGTGCGATGCGTTCTTTGATTTTAACGGGAGGTTCAGAGAATAATGAGAGCGAGATTTGATCTGCTTTTCTCTCCTTCCTCAAAACGTCCCGGGAGAACATGGCAAAAACAGCAAATGTTTAATCTTCATGTATTGCTACACCACTCAGTGTTTGGCAGAATGCCATTTGGCACCCATGGCATTGTGTTGCAGCGACTGTCTTTTTTACACAGTGCTGTAGTAGTATCGCTTACATCACTCAGTATGCTCTTTGTTAATGGTGCTTTAGTGAACCACAGTTGAAGGGTGCATTGACATTTGAGCACTTCTGCATTTAGTGGGAGAGATTGCTGGTGCCCTGAACATTTGACCTGGCATATGTATCCGTTTGATCCAATTAGCTGAGATCTAATCGTAATATGAAGCAATTGACAGTCGATGCAGCTTGCACAGAATAAGCATACATTTGTAATCTAGTATGTTTTTATATGAATTAGAGCGTGTAGAACCGAAAAAGAAAACTGTTGTCCAACAGCTATTTAAGTTGCTACACACCCGGTCCCTAATCAGGCTAATCAAGCCGCCGACCGCGAAGGGAGAAGGGGCTCCTAACCGACCGGCTGGAGTGGTCAGGGCTGCTGCCAGGGGCGGAGGTGACCCCTACCAGCTGCTGAAATGCGGCAGGGTATGAGACCGCTGACCACGAGCGGAGAGGGTCTCCTGGCCGATCGCCTGTAGCGGCAGAGCCGCTGCCAGGGGCGGGGGAGACCCCTTCTGTTTTCCGAGAACGAGGCAGGGCATTCCATCTGCTAGGGGCCGGAAGACTGCCTTTGATCCATCTGGGGAGGCGCGGCTGTCGTCCGTTGGAGGTTGGAGGAGTGGCCAAGGACTAAGCTACGGCATATCGGAGAACCGGCGAGTAAGTGTTTTTTTTCTCTCTCTCTCTCCTCTCTCTCCCACTGCCACTCCGTGTTGGCCTTTCCGTCTCTTTTTAAAATGTTTTGGTTCATTTGGCACGATCACCATTACGGTGTGTAGGTGCCATGTTTTTTTTTCCCTCCCCTTGTCCCCTCCCTCATCCAGGTAGATGGGGATGACCTGCCGGCAGACGGGGTGTTAGGCACGCCCTCCCCAGGGAAAGAGGGGTGGGGGGGGGCGTGCCGGGGCTCCCCGGCCTGAGAGAACAAGGAAGGAATGTGACAGGGCAGAGGGCGGGGCCAGGTTGTGATGCTACATACCCGGCCCATAATCAGGCTAATCAAGCCTCAGAGAGGGATAAAGGCCGACTGGAGACTGCAGTACGACAGAGAGAGAGATTTACGGGCAGCTGTCCGACTATTATTTATATCGTCAAGCCGGTTCTCGCCTCCTCCTTTCCTTTAATCCCTTTACGAAGGGATATATTATAAAGGCTATATAAAACAGGAAAAAGCATGGGATGCAGTTACCTCGGCTGAAGGTGCAGATGGTGAGTTGACATTTTTTCTTTATTCTTATGAAGAAAGTTTTTAACACTTAAAGTACTGGCTGATGTTTGTACAAAGAGATAATTGCTATTGAATAGTTGTATGCATGGGATGATGCAGTCAGCTGGTTGTTATGGCAACATAAACCCCAACAAGGTGATCAGGACCCTAACGCGGATTTTGCAGTTACAACCGGCTGACTGTTCATTAATCTGCTTATTACTCGGCTATTAACCAATGAAATAAATAAATGCACATGAAACATTGATTTAAAATTATTTTATTAGCTTACTTGTAGAGATCTCACAGTGATCCGTGAAGCAGGAAAGATGGCTCAGAATACCTGATGAGCCTTTAACCTCCTTATTAGTGCGCCCACCTCCCATGCCGGAGACGCCAGTTCAAGTCCTGTACGGAGCAGGTAGAAAAGGAGCGTCACAATGGTGCTAAAATGAGCCGCCGCGTTATGCAGAACGGACCACAAAACGGCACCGCGATATGCAGAAAAGGACAGCGAACACCCCCCCCGGTCAACTTTCGTGCCAGTTGCTATGTAAAAATCCAAGGCCGATTTCTCTTTCCAGTCCAGTGTTTTCATATTTCTATTGATCATGGTATAAATAATGGGGGGTTGCACTTGCTTGTTTTGATTATTGGGGGGGGGGGGGGTTACCTCCCCCCATCCCCCCCTGGAATTTATGCTCCTATTCATAGATCAAGCCTCTTCATTTTGTTCTCAAAGTGCACCAGATTGATGCTGTGGCAGGGCGGAGGGCGGGCCGGTTCGTGATCCTACACACCCGGTCCCGTATTAGGCTAATTAAGCATCAGAGGGATAAAGGCCGTCCGCGAGGGGAGGAGGGAAGTGTTCCCCGACCGCCTGGAGCGGTAGGGCCGCTGCCAGGGGCGGAGGAGTGTCCCCACGAGGGGCGTTCTGACCGCCGGGGGTCGTGAGTCTGACTCCGGTCCGCCCGAGGAGAAGCGGCTGTCGTCCGCCTGAGAGGGTGGAGGAGTGCTCGAGAACCGGCTTGACGATATAAATAATGGTTTAATGATAAACTTAAAAGACAACATAAACACACACATGACGGACATGTCCGTAAACGATCTCTCTCTCCTGCACGATCCCCTGCAGTCGACATTTATCCCTCGGAGGCTTGATTAGCCTAATACGGGACTGGATGTGTAGGATCACGACCCGGCCCCGCCCTGCCACAGATGCATTTAACTTTAGAATGTGCAACATTTTCTGACGAGGGAGCGTGCACCCAGACCCCCCTAAAATCCTGTGGGAAACACTGTATTATTTAAAAACTATTATGCTCCATTTATTTTATGGAAGAAAGTCATTCCAATTTGGAGTGACATGAGGGAGGGTAAAATTTTACTTTTTCTGTTTTTTTATTTAGTTATTTTATGGTTTAACTATTCATTTAACTCTTTTTCTCTTTTCACTTTTCAGTCTCAAGAATGTTTTTTGCAAATATGAAGCATTTCCATGCTTATACTGATATGATTATTGTGCAAAGTTAATTTTATGTTTGACTGGGTGCCCTCAATTAGCCTCTCCCTCAATTTGAAAGGCAATACTTCCAAACAATCAACCCGGTCTTTATTTCCACATAAATATGCACGTGAAGCTAAGACCTAATAAGGAGAGACATCATTTCTAAAATTGAAACCTATTCTACTGTAATGAGCATGACTGCAAATTTGCATACATTATTATTATCAATAGCATGGCTATTTTTGTGAATTTTCATAATGAAATGGCATCACCTACATATATCTGAAGTCTTAAAAACTGTATTTCAACATATTAATCAAAGTTATTTCCATGTCTGGTTTTATAGGTAAACAGGTGTGTACAATGTCTCTATTCTTTGGGCAAAAACGGCACCTGCTTCCAAAAATGAAGATAATTGCTTGGCTACATTGGGACAATAACGTGTAAATTTGAAAGAAGAATAATAATAAGAAAAAAAGAGTAAAGAACTCAATGATGAATTCTGCTTGAGGCAAAAGCAATGACACCAGTTGTTGCCGTCTAATAAAACTGAGCACTCATTTACGCAATGCCTTAGGCCTTTTCTAATTAGTTGATTTTTAATGAAAGAGATTTGCAATGTAATTTCGCAACAATTCCATTTCAAGAGAATTTATTTAACAGTGTAATATTGACTTATCTTAATTGCAATTTCCTGTGCATGACATTTACCTCTCCACCGTGGACTTTATGAGGTTAATAACATCCTCCAAGTCCTCTGATTGTGTTTACACACAATTTTGCAAGACTTTATCGGCCATGGACGCTGCTCTGTAACTTGCGTAGAGCTGAAATGTTGGGCTGCATGTGATCCAGATCTTTCAGTGCTAAAACTTTGGGCTGCTGTCTTCAGAAACTTGAAGAAGAGAACTGTGCCCTCGGCTCAACAGAGGAACAAAAGCACTCACAAGACCTCTTGAACAGACCTCTTAAAGGCATAGCTCACCCAAAAATAAAACTCCTGCCATCCTATACTCACTCCTTCATGAAATCGTCTAGTACGTTTTTGATGAGGCGAAATTTGACAAACTACAGGCATTGTATCTAAACTGTGGTTTTGGACGCTGTTGTTATCAGGCTTCCTCTGTTTTATACCAAATGACAGCGTTTGGTGAAAATGACCATAATTGTAAACCCTTGCAAATTGGAGAGGAGAAGTCTCCCCATTGAAGATCAATCCGAGCGTGTTTGTGGCTCGCAGCACAGCTGTTGCAAACATAATTCCGCTGTGATCGTTTCATCACTAACAGGTCTGTGACATCAATTAATTGAGCCGCTCTAACGGGATTCGACTCAGCACAACTTTTGAAGTAAGGAGAGAAATATTTCCTGCCGTGTGCAGTGCCATCTCACATCAAGCAGAAGCTTTGCTTTAAAGTGAACACAGTGAGGGAATCACGTCTTTCATCATCTCTTTTGCTGGGATACATTTTGTCGAACATATGATGCCCTTTCATGCTCTTTGCCCAAAGAGCTTCTCCCTGAATGTCCTGCTTCACTTGGAAATACTTCACATTATGGAATTAAAATGGTTTTCGAATGACACAAATAATTTGAGACACTCAAAAAAACATCCAGTTTATTCAGTTAAAGGGAAACAAAGTGTTCGACTAAAAACTACAACGACAATTCCTGAATAATGTGGCCTTGATGTTATTTTTTCCCCATCAAGAGTCACAGGTTCCATTTTTGATATCGTGGTCTGTCTTTGTTTGCTATAGCTTCAGGCTATCTCACAAACAGACACAATGCCAAAGGAAATGCTTGTTAGTCACACAGAAGCCTGTCTTACATGCACAAAGAGACTTGTCATCTGGAGAGTCAGAAGCCCGATTTAAAAGCTGATCTAGCGTTCAGAGTCTGTGCATTTGTTTACAATTTCAAGTACAAACTGTCCCAGGATCAAAACAACTTTCAGCATTTGTCTTTTTGTAGGCCATGTACACACTGCAGTGTTTAAGAGTGACAACAGCATTTTAATGCGGGAATAAATACTCTCTTAATTAGTGAATCCCAACCTGGGGGTCGCAACCCCTACAAGAGAACAAGAAGAAACGAATGGAACAATCAAATAGGCCCATTTTGAATATTTTACTAGTATGTAATGGTTTGTGATACGAAAAGACAAAATATACAATCAGAACTTTATTAGGTATACTTGTAGACCTACTTATCCGTCTCCCTCGTGTTTCCTAGGACTCTTATTTTGAAGTGTTTTCCCCAGCATGCACTGCCCTCATCACCGCCGTCTGTTTTTGATTGTTCTCACCTGTTTTCCATTCCCTCATTAGCTTTTGTTTTTATAAATACATTTTATACATTTTGACAGAAATGCTTCGTTTATGTGAGAGACTGGTTTGAGCTGACAGAAAGGCTACGGTAACTCAGATATCAGCTCTGTACAATTGTAGTGAGCAGAATAGCATCTCAGAATGCACAACATGTCAAAAAGCTGAGGCTGCAGTGGGCACAAGCTCACCAAAACTGGACAGTTGAGGACTGGAAAAAAGTAGCCTAAGGCACATAGATGGTAGGTTCAGAATTTGGCGCTAACCGCATGAATCCATGGACCCAACCTGCCTTGTGCCAACAGCCCAGACTGGTGGCAGTGGTGTAATGGTGTGGGAAATGTTTTCTGTGCACACTTTTGGCCCTTTAATACAATCAATCATCTCTTGAATGCCACAGCCAATTTGAGTATTGCCACTCACCGGATCTGAATCCAATCCAACACGTTTGGGATGTGGTAGAAAGGGAGATTTGCAGCATGAATGTGCAGCTGACAAATCTGCAGAAATTGCGTGATGCAGTTATGTCAACATGGACCAGTGTTCCTAATAAAGTACTCAATGGGTGTATGTCTGCCATATTTGAAGGTGTGCATCTCGCAAGAGTGTGTAAGATGCAGCAAAATTGCTTGTTCTAATTGTACAGTACTGAGCAACAATCAAAACAACAGGCTAGCTAGCAAAACCAAATAAATGACTATGGCAAAGCATCAGGGAGAAGAGGAAAACGTATGTGGCAAAAAGAGAGTTGCATTGAATTTAGCTTCATTGAGGCAATGGACAAAAAGGGAATTGGTTGTATGATTTGTAGTGAGAGAAAAGAGAATGAACAACCCTCTATGGACACGTTGGAGAAAGAATCGCTATTGGCTAGTAAATATTCGTTTTTACTCGCCAGATTTTGACAACAGTAAGTGAAAACCGAGGAGGAGGCATCATATATATATATATATATATATTGTTTTCATATATATGATTTCACGCAATATAGCATGCAAGACTGTACATATAATTTTCATATTTCGCTTTTGACCCTTTTAATCACATTTTAGCTTGTGTGCAAATGTACAGATTTGACATTAAATCAGTTCATACTGTATGATGCCATGAAATAGCATTTTTAATAAGGATATTAAGCTGTTGTCACTTTTTAAAATTTCCTACAAATTTTTAACAAAAGGTTGGAAACTTAGAATTAATGAGAATAGAATTAATAAATATATTAATTAAAAAAGTATAATTTAATGTCAAAAATTTTATGATTTTTTTTTTTTTTATCAAACCCTTGCATAGATGCGGCACAAGCGTATGTTGAATTCTTTCATATTTATCTGAAGTGAATATATTTCACAGTCTTTATTTACACATTTTTTGCATTTACTATATTACAAAATTTTGTAACATGTTTGTTTATATGCACTTGTTCGATATACATTGTGCTTACATTGATATGTATAACAAGAACTAAATTGGTACTGTCTCTTTAAGAGATCAAGCAGCTCAGCGAGCATGTGTTTAAGGTTAAGTGAGTGCATCGCACATTAATGAGACAGAAGTTGCATATTGGTTTTTCCCTCATCCACGCAATTTTGCTCATCGACACGCAACAAACGGGCAACCTGTTAGACGTCTCGAAGTGACACATGACAAGAAATGCTGTTAGTCTCAAAGACACATGCTTGAATAAACACACTTTATTATATTTTTAAGAACAGACAAAAGAAAAGGAGTCAACACCCGTGTCTAATTCACTGTTTGTTCAGATGCACAATGCGAGCCTGTCTCGTAGAACAGATGCATGTAAAGAGTTACTCATTTCTCTCTGTTTAATTTGTCTGAAAACTGTTTAAAAAACAAATGTTGTCTACAATAATTCTGCAAATTATCTCCGATCATTCAAACTCAGATGCTGTTATTTTAGTTTGCTTTATTTCCACGGAGCAGTACGCGGTTAACTTGCATTGTGAACGCAATTCTGCAAGTTCAGCAATATATATCTGTGGAGCGGAGGGGGGCGGGGCCGGGTCGGAATATCGCGCGCCCGGTCCCCAATCGGCCTGATGAGGTGCGCGAGGGATAAAGGCGGCCAGTGACGATGGTTCGAGAGAGAGAGAATTACAGGCATGTCCGTCGTGTGTGTGTTTGTTTATGCTTTTGGTTTAAGTTTTCGTTAAAATTATGATTTATGTTGACAAGCCGGTTCTCGCCTCCTCCTTGCCCATCATTAACTGTGTAACATTGATGCCAAAACCCAGGAAGGAGGAGGGATGCCCGTTGCAGAGTCCTCGACACTGCCGTCCACCCAGGGGAGCGCCGCTGCCATCTGCCGGGTGACGGAGTAGCCCGACCGCCCAGATGCGGGGAACATCCGCCATCCGCGGGGCAAGTGGGGACTGGATACCCTGACCGCCTGGAGCGAGGGAGCCGCTGCCAGGGGTGGAGGAGTGCCCAGCCATCCCCAGAGACGAGGAGGGGTCGAGGGAGACTGCCGTCCGCAAGGGGAGGAGGGAAGAAACTCTCCGACCGACCAAAGTGGTAGGGCTGCTGCCAGGGGCGGAGGAGTGTCCCCATTTGCTGCCAGAAAAGCGGAGGGGCATTCTGCCCGCTGGGGGTCGAAGGTTTGACTCCGGTTCACCCGGGGTTGGAGCGGCTGTCGTCCACCTGAGTGTGGAGGAGTGTTCGAGGACCACGCGACGGTACATCAGAGAACCGGTGAGTGAGCTTCTCTCTCTCCTCTCTCTCTCTTGAACCGTCGTCACCGGCTGCCTTTATCCCTCACGCGCCTCATCAGGCAGATTGGGTACCGGGCCATCTCTGCTCCACAATATATATTTGTATTAAATAAACAAAGATGATAGTGATGAAAGGGACAGTTCACCCAAAAATTAAACATGTCATGAAACATGTCAACGCAAATATGTCACACTAGAGACCATGTGATCTCGATCCTCTTGTGAAGCTTACCGGAAGCGTTGGATAATAGTTAAAAAATACTTCAATGTTAATATATTTTCACACCAAAAGCGATTATGTCGCTTTAGAAGACATTCATTTAAGCGCTGGAGTCGTTTGGATGACTTTTATGCCGACTGTCTGTGATTTTAGTAGCTTCAAATGTCTGATCACCATCCACTTGCATTATAAGGACCGTCTAAGCTGCAATATCTCTCTATTTTTCTTCAAATGTGTTCTGCTGATGAAAGAAAGTTACATACACCTGGAATATCACGAGGGTGAGTAAATAATGAGAGATTTTTTAACTTTTGGGTGAACTGTCCCTTTAATTCATGAAATAATATAATATAAGACACGTTCACCTTGAACCTAAACTGTAATTCTATTTTATTTTCTTTAAGCAGCATTAACTCTATTACCAAAACGCAATGTACAATTGCCTTCAGTTCTTAATTTGTAGGCTATTAGTCTTTTTCCACCTATTTTTTTAACGACAACCATATTTAGCTGCAGTATGAGCACGTTTATTTGCCGTTTTTAAAATCTGGCACACAGACACTGGAAGATATTGCTGCAAGTTTCCCCAAAGAGCGCAACAAGGAGAAGAGCAAAGCTTTCCTGTGTGAACTAATCACAATGATTGACACTCTGTTTACCTGCAACCCTTTAGTGTTTAGAAAGGAAATAGATCTCCTGTCAGCTTTTCACTTATCTACCCGCAACTTTCCTCCAGTTCACGATTTTCTGCTACCCCCTGCCAAATACACAAACAATAAATCACACGTATAGCTCACTCAATGCCCGCTCTCCCTTCTTATAGTAGAATGACACGTCACGCATCAACGGAAATACTTACTCTCCTCGGAGGACGCGGTCGCAGTCTCTCTTGCTCTCATCCGCGATGGTTCTGCCACAACACCCGACATGTGCCCGGGATGAGGAAGACGAAAATCGCCTAGTAGCGGCAAGGCTCCCAGGGCCCTCGTGGGGAACAGGTAAAGCTGAAAGATCACTCAGAACTCAAGATATGGAAACATCTCATCACATTCAATCACTCAGACTCTTTTTCTTCAGATAGATGTCAGAAAGGCTTAAGAACGGTGCCAGAAGACATCATGATTTCTGTCTGTAGAGCGATTGATGGATCAGACCGAACAGCAACACTGACTGATTAAACACCCTTTTGAAAACACAGAATTAATCTTTAAAATATGTTAATCACAGCATTCATTTGAAACATTCAGTCTCATCTACCAAGAGCGGAACTGATACACAAATAATAATAATAATAATAAAAATAAATATTTGAAAATGTACACATTTTAATTAGTAATCTTTAATAAAACAACGTTTAAAAAATATGTATTATTTCAGTTTTATTAATTATTACACTGATGGCACTGATAAAAAAAATGGCTAAAACATGTTTAATAATTTTTTTACTCACTCATAATTGCTGTTACATTTATATTTACATTTATGCATTTGGCAAACGCTTTTATCCAAAGTGACTTACAGAGCACTTATTACAGGGACAATCCCCCCGGAGCAACCTGGAGTTAAGTGACTTACTCAAGGACACAATGGTGGTGGCCATGGGGATCGAACCAGCAACCTTCTGATTACCAGTTCAGTTCTGTCCATGAAATTGGACATAATTAACAGACAAGATGATTGGAAACAAGATCATAAAGGCCCTGGCATGAGACGGGCATCATCACATACTGAAGTGTGAAATTGGGCTAATTGTTCTTTAAGGCAGAAATGGAAAGTTTTCAAAGTATTAAAGGAAAAAATCTAGAGCACGAATCTGAGAAAAGCTGACCCGTGTGCCAATGACATTCGACATTTTCCATATCGAGGTAAATCTGTGCTGAATGATGCATGCTCATCATTTAATTGCTTTCGCAAAACAAATCCTACATCATTATTCCTGGTACAGATGGAAAAACAGTTGACACGGCTGTTGAGTGTATTCAATAGTCATTTGTCGCTTGGCCCGTTAAATTCCTTCAGACTGCAAATTTGCAATTAAGTAGCGTCCCACAAGCAACCCTGAAGACAGCAAAGCAACATTATCGTTCAATGAAAACATAGAGCTTCGGTCAGCAAACCAAATGAACAGACTTCATGAGCACAAATTCACCATTGCTGTGTTGCTTGTCTAATATGAGTCCAAAGCTAATTAAAAAGCACTGCCACGGGAGGCCATGCAGAAATACTTGCGCCGTGCACAGACACGTGCATGCAACATTAGTCTCAGAGCAATTTCTCAAATGCCATTCATCAATCAAATTGAATCCCGACAGTGAATGTGGCAAGATGTGACTACGATGTCACATTTAAGGGATTTGCAAAGCTACATGTTTTCAAAATCTTCTAGTTGACTAGCTGTTCCCAAGTCGTGTCTACCAAACGTGTGGTAGAACTAAACGTCTGGTGTGGGCGGGCATTTGAATCGTTAGTCATGTGCAGTGGTTCCCAAACTGCAGGGTGCCACGAAATCTCTGCTCATATTTTAATAGCGACCGATGCTAAAAGAATACGGCATCAAGCTCCGGCTCACTTCGGTTGTCATGTGCTGTTTGATTTCATCGGGCTACATTCAAATGCTCACATGCGTATGCCCGTGCCCGTGCCCTCACATCCGTGTCCTAATCATACAGTAAAGATTGCCAAAAATGTAAATCATTTTATTCTGCATGAGATTACTTTCTATTCGATTATCTTTATATAAAAATAAAGTTCACCCAAAAATAAAAAAAAAATTCTCTCATGATTGACTCACCTTTAAACCATCCCAGATGTGCATGACTTTCCTTCTTCAGTAGGACAGAAATTAAGATTTTTATGAGCAGGTTTCAGATCAGTTTGTCCATATAATGCGTGTAAATGGGTGCCATCGGGCTGCTGGCTGTTTGACGGTCCAAAAGGCATATTTAGGCAGCATAAAAGTCATCCACACGACTCTAGTCGATCAATTAATCAACGAACTCCCATGTGACGTTCATTCATCCAACGGGCTTCCAACTCCTCGCGTGAACGTGCCATTGCGCTTACATCACTGATGTGTCGACTGCTGGCAGGAAGTGATTTTTTAAAGCTAATTAGCGATTTATTTTTTACACAAACCTATCGATTTGTTTCAGAAGACATTCATTGATCCACTGGAGTCGTGTGGATAACTTTTATGCTGCCTAAATATGCCTTTTGTACCGTCAAACAGCCAGCAGCCCGATGGCACCCATTTACACGCATTATATGGACAAACTGAGCTGAAATCTGCTTGTAAAGATCCTCACTTCGGTTCTGCTCAAGAAGGAACACTGTATAGACAGACTGACAGATCCAGTAGTTAACCTCCTAATTAAAGTTGGCCTCTTGTCACATTCCCATTATGCATTACATGATGTAGAAGTAGTAATGTTAATGATTAAATCATTATCGGCATACAAAGGACCGAGGTCGACATAAAGAAAATCACATTTCAAATTAGAAGTATACATGCTTTCAAATGATGTGCTGAGATTTGCAGGCACAAACTATAATGACTTTATGCCTCGGCTGATAATGAAATTATTCATGTTTCAGAGAGAAATTTTTTTCCCATTCAGATTGGCCTGAAATCCAATTATGCATTTGCTCAGCGGAGGACATTTTTCATGGAAAAATTACTATTTAAAGAGAATGAAAAGTTAATAATGTACAACCAACTGTTCTGTTAAAGAGTAAAGACAATTACACCACTATGAAAGTTTGTTGTTATAAATCTGGCATTAGGAGGGGTGACTAGTGTACAATGTTGAAGCCTTTTTGGTGGTGTACAGGTTACTAAGTACACAGAATTCTCAATAAAAGATTTTAAACAGATCGATGTTCTCAAAGCTCTCATGATATAACAGCAGAGTTTACTGAAGCGCTTCAACTTTTAACGACGTTGGACATTTTCTATGGCTGCAAGTCTTAAGGCACTTTTCCACGGCACGTTACGGTTCGATTCTGCTCGCTTGACTTTTCTGAGCTTGCATCTCCATTGCAGTTTAGTGCCGCCTCAATGTGGGCGGGATTATAGGCTGATCGTCATTGTTGCGCCGCCTCTACTGCCGTGACATAATCTTAAACACGACACAAATATTACTGACCATAAACAATAACATGAGTGCTAGCTGTTAGCTGCTAGCTCATTGTGCTGCATGAAGCAGTTGGCCTGGTTGTTTTAGGAGATTTCCAGTACAAAATTAAGATCTAAAGACAATTATAAATGTAAAGATTATAATAATCATAATAATAAAGCCTAATAAATTCCCTTGTGTTCACAAAATAATGCTGCCAAAAGTCTGTTCTTATCGAAATTGTGTTTGTATTGCATTTTGGTCATACAATTAATAATACATAAATAAAATAAAACATCACATCTTTCACATCTTAATTTGTACCTTGGGCACATAGCACGGTTGGGGTCTCAGGACCACGTGAGAGTAACCTGGTCAAAACTCCATGCTCGTTTTGCGGACAGAGAACACCTGCATGTCTCATGCCCTCTTGATGGAAGTGAGCACAGTCAGGAGGGCAGTCTTCAAAGAGAGTGCATTTAGCTCAGCTGACTCCAGGGGCTCAAGCAGAGGGCTCCGAAGGACCACGGAGAGGTCCCACAAGGGGATGAGAAACGAACTGGGAGGATTCAAACTCTTTGCGCCTCTAAGGAACCTGATGATCAAGACCTGCTTCCATAAATACTTACCGTCTACTGCATTGTGGTGTGCTGATATAGCGGCTACATACACCTTCAAGGTGGAGGGGGACAGCTGCCCCTCTGAGGCCGTCCGAGGTAGCCTGGGATGTGAGTGGCTCGCAATGACTTGAGCCGCTGCTGACTCCAGAGAAGGAGACCTTGGTGGTTTATGTACGCGACAGTCGCCTTGTTGTCCATCCGGACCAACACGTGCTTGCCCTGGATCAACGGCCAAAGCCTCCACAGGGCGAGTAACACTGCCAGCAACTCGAGGCAGTTGATGTGCCAACTCAGTCACGGGCCAGTCCAGGGGCCGGCAGCGGAGCGTCCTTTGCACACTGTGCCCCAGCCATGCTTGGAGACGTCCATCATAACCACGATGCACCTGGATACCTGCTCTAGAGGAACCCCTGCCTGTAGAAATGGCAGGTCCATCCAAGGGCTGAACAGATGGCGGCAGACCGACGTGACGAGCACAAGATGTGCCCCATGGTGCCATGCACATCTCGAGGCTGAAGCGGTCTCATATGCGTGACCGCCGTGGAGGATGCCACATTCCCCAGTAGCCTCTGAAATAGTTTCAGTGGGACCACCATTCTCTGCCTGAACACCTTTAGACAGTTCAGCACTGACTGCGCACGGTCGCTCGTGAGGCGCACCATCATCGAGACTGAGTTTAACTCAATGCCAAGAAAAGTGATGCTCTGAAACGGGGATGGCTTGACCCTGTTCGTACACAACAAATCCTGTGAGTGAGCAAACCGCTGGAAGGGCCTGTGTCGGGGTAAAACGAGTCCTTCAGGTCTACCGCCGCAAACCAATCTTCCTTCCGTAGAAGGGACATGATCTCCGTGCATAAGGCAGCGGCCTTCTCACCCCTCACCAAGGTGAAGCGGACGCTGCTGAACCTGGGCAGGTGCCTGGCAAACTGAATCATGTAGCCGAGTCGGGCGGTCCTGATCAGCCACCGCAACGGGTTGGGGATGCAGGGGGACACCATTTGTGACAAGCAGACTGGGTGTGGGATCTTGAGCCGCACCGGGCAGGATGTGTTGGATGGCCTCCGTCTGCTTCTTAACCGTCGAGAACTGTTGGGCAAAGTCCTCGACGGTGTTGCTGAATAGGCCAACCTGGGAAATCATGTCGTTAAGGAATCGAACCTTGTCAACATCTCAACATCTCGTCTCAACAAGGTCCTGGTCAGGACTACCCTCATGCAGTTCTTTCAACTCCTTAGCTTTAGCTTTCAAAGCCTTAGCTTTGTGCACTTGCAGGAGAGCAACGGAGTGCAGAGCGGAGGCGGCCTGTCCAGCAGCACCATAGGCCTTAGCCGGCAGTGATGACGTAGGCCTACAGCCCCTGGATATGAGTCTTGGACGGTTCCGCCAGGTGGTGGTGCTCTGCGAGAATAGGTGCTCTGCAACTGCCTGATCCAATTGGGGAATCGGCGAGTACACCCTGGCAGCCCCGCCATCGAGGGTTATTAGAGGGAAGGAGCCCACAAATCGTGTCCGAGCAGTAAAAGGTGCCCGACACGACCTCATGAGCTCATCATGCACCTCTGGGAAGAAAGGAACCTGGGCGGGTGTGGCCGTGAGTGGTACTCTGGGCCCAGGAACCAATCGTCGAGTCACAAGGTTTCAGGGGGGAGTGGAGGGTTCCTCTCCAGCCTGACGCTCGCAGCCGCCCGGGCAAGCATGGCCACCAGCTCTCGTCAGCCTGTGACTGGGCCGAGTCCTTGGCGTCAGACTGAACGAGCCTGATCTCCGATGCTGTGATTAAGAGCTCATCATCTTCGTGAGTTCCGAATGAGATTGTGAACCCGCCCTGAGGCGAGCCGGCGATCTCATCTCAGAACTCGACCAGGGCACAGGAATGTGATGGGGAATGGGAGGTCCGTGGGGGTTTCCCGGCAGAGAAGCTCCCATTGAGGTCCCCAAATTGCCCCCATTGCTAGCTACCACAGCCTCATACCCATAGGTAGAACGACTGAACCAGGGAGCTGGGTTGGCTTTCCCTCTGACGAAAGTAAGCCATGACTGCAATGTTGCCATGGTCATGTTCTCGCAAGGAGGACATCCACGAAAGATGTCTCAGTGTGGGCAGCACCCAAACACGTGAGACAGCGAGTTTTATACACAGATGGAAAGGCATCTTGAAAAAGATAATCTGTTAGTGCCACTCTTTTAGTAGGAAATATACTCTTTCTTTGTGGAAAGAATATATTATTCTAGCTGCTGAAGTGCCAGGGCGTTCTCTCCACAACGCTGGTGCAAGAGGGCGAGAAACTGCTGTAATGCCCTGTAAATCCAGCAGCTTCACTGACTTCAGAGGTGAATGGAACAGCAGAGAAATTCAGCTCGCTGAACAGAACCGCTCCGCTCCAAAGAAAAAACCTGAATGAGTGGTTGCAAGCCAGCTCCTTTTATACCCATATGTCTGGGGGAGTGGCATGCAAATTCCACTCACCAATTCCCATTGGCCTTTTCTCAAACACCAGAGGTGTTTGGGGCTCCCAAGGGTGACCCCTAGTGTCACTACATCGACACAACATCGAGTAAGTGATAGATAGGGAACTCAACATTTACCAGCCAGTGGGCAATCACAGACAATTTTACTTGAATAGCACAAAATTTGGTCGCATGCACAACAGATTTACTCACTTTGTAGAGGGTTGCCGCATAGAGTAAAAGATCAATATTAGGATTTCTGAATCGATAGATCATTCAAATTAAGAATGCGATGCATCATTTTGTTACCTGCATTTAGTCTACAAAATAATAATTTTATATAGGAAAAATTTTATGATTAGGCCTACCACTTTACAAAACAATAAGGATATGTACAGCGTTGAGAACATCACCTGTATTAGTGTAATCTCTGTTGTCTGTGATGCATTTTGACTGTCAGACTCCAAACACTCGCCTCTGCTTGAGTGTCCATTCTCAACACGTAATTACCCATAATCACTCGAGCATCCTGAAGAGGATTTGTTAGAATGAAAGTTATCAAGAGTAAGCGACAAAACCAGAGCACTCTCTGCTTTAAGTGTCAAATCAGAGGAGGAAAATCAATGTGGTCAACAGCTCGATGAACAGGAGACAGACAGACTGTCTCTCTCCATCTCCAACAGATCTTTCCTTCATTTGAGCATCACAATCATCCGTACAATATGGACATTTTGAAAGCATCTAAAACGTAATTATTTTACATATTTACAGCTTTAGAATCATAAAATATTTACAAATCCATTGCCAATATATCTGAATACACAAATCCATTATAAATATATTTGTATAAATAATTTACTATTTATGCTAAATAAATATATTTGTATATTTTTACTGATTTATAGATATTTTATATCACTAACCCAACACCTAAACATATCTATATATATAA
>NC_068318.1:31601264-31603764 GCF_025860055.1 Xyrauchen texanus
TCTCTCACACACACACACACACACACTCTCTCTCTCTCTCTCTCTCTCTCTCACACACACACACACACACACACACACACAAACAGCCCAAACTGTGATAGTAAATCTAAAGAGATGTTTTTGAATTACTAACGGAGGCTTTAACGCATCATTTGTTTTGAACCAGCAACGGCAGATTCTGATCCGTCGCGGAAGAAAGTAGTTCCATGCACAAATGGCTTTTTTAAGACCGTACTCAGTTTTTCCAAAATTGTTTAAATGTACTTATTCATTGAACTGTTGTATACAAGCAATATCACACTCGCAATGGTGCATTCTGCAATACTTCGGGGAATCTGCGGTGGTGTTGAACTCATCCAGACTTCATAAGTTTCCTGATAGCGGTTGGAATCGTCTCCATAAATGTGTGAATTGGGGTGAAACTGTCAAAGCTGAACATGTTAGATGTTAGACGGCCTTACAGTATAACCAGTTGACAAACGATGCCGAACTGGTGATTTGAATGAATTCGTGCTACACTTTTGCGGTAACAGATTGCGGGTCACATAACCGTGCTTCAGTGTAAAAAAGACGAAATTATGACATAAACGTAATCTCATAATTATGATGTAGTATCTTCATTAGTAGAAGAGGTGACTAGTTCATTCTCATTATCTTCTTTTGAGGTGAACATTTCATCCTGAACATTGCTTCCTTTTTTACCCTAAAATTCGTTAAAAAAAATAGGATGTCTTGAGAAGAACCAGATTAGCATTGCAAAGCACATGACACTGCTAAAATGAATAATGCACTGAAATAATGTGCAGCTGAAGTCAATATAAGTTATAGGTGCATTAAACGATATAACAATAACAAAGTTTGGGCGAAGACAATGGGTAGCATGAGAAATTGTGGCGAATGATAAAGTGAAGCACTGATGTGCACAGAGCGGGGGCTACTGGGGCACAAGCCTCCCTTTCGTTCACAAATCTAAAGGTGCCCTTTTGTTCGACGGGAGATTTAAGTGGAGGTGCCTTGAAGAGCGCGTGCTACTGCTCAATTCCCCGCTGACAGGCTGAAGTGGGCAGCGCAAGCTCAACAACTTTTGGCTCAGTTTCTATTTCAAATCCCGGACTGATTTCTCTTCCCACTCTCTCCATTTCTTTCAGTCCCTGTCCCTGCTAAGGTCTGTGCACGTCACTGAAGGATATATTTGAGAATCAGCAGTGAAGGAGAATTGATGGATGGGAGCAGCTTCAGCTCCGCTATATCTCACCGCTGGTTTTTGTTCAAGAACCACGGGGCACCAATAGTGCTGACAGTAACTAGCCCAAATTGGCTCCAGAAAACAGCTTGGTTTCACCATCGGCGAGGGGGGTCTTAGAAATGGCCACATATGAGAGTTGGGGGTCGACAGGACTCGTATGCCGAAGACAAGCGGCTCAAATGTGGCTACATCATTATCGGCGCTCCTTTACGCACGGCTCAGGGACCTGCTAGCATGAAAACAGTTTGATGGTACCTGCTGAGGGCCGTCTGTGAAATCTGAGAGAAAGGCAGAAATGATTGTTTGACCCACACACACTGTAAAATCAGCACTTATGGTCTGCTGATGCAGGACTTAGTTATGACATGCAAAGTTGCTAATCATGCTATTTAACTTGGCAATGAATGGTAACTTTAAAAGTCATGAATATGGATGATTCGTCCATCAAGAAAATGTCCTGGTCATATTTAAGCCCAACTCATAAAAAAAGAAATGAAGTCAACATTTACGACCAGTGTTAGATGTAATCTGACTGCAAAGTAATTAGTACCTTGAATCTATTACTGTAATTGAATTACTTTTTGGTATAAAAGCAGTGTAACACATCGCATTTTAAATTCTTAATCAGTGTAGAGTGGAGGAGGGCGTGTCCGGGCTGGAACGAAGCCCGCCCAGTCCCCAATCAGCCTGATGGGGCGAGGGATAAAGGCGACCTGTTGACGACTGTTTGAGAGAGAGAGAGAGAGAGAGAGAGAGAGAATTACAGGCAGCTGCCCTGTATGTATTTATATTGTCAAGCCGGTTCTCACCGCATCCTTTCCCTTCCCCCTTACATTGGTGATGAAACTTGGGAAGGAGGAGGGATGCCCGTCCTTGACACTGACGTCCACCCAGGGGAGCACCACTGCCATCCATCAGGGGACGGAGTAGCCCGACCACGGGGCGAGTGGGGACTGGATCCCAGAGCGCCTCACGCGATGGAGCCGCTGCCAGGGGCGAAGAAGTGCCTGCCGTCCCCCAGAAACACTGAGGGGTCAAGAGAAGACCGCCGGCCACGAGGGAAGGATGGTAGCGACTCCCTGACCACCTGGAGTGGTACTGACGTTGCCAGGGGCGGAGTTGTGTCCCCATGGGCCGTCGGAAACGCGGAGGGCCGTTCTGTCCGCTGGGGGTCGGAGGTCTGACTCCGGTCCGCCCGGGGAGGAGTGGCTGCCATCCGCCCGAGAGGGTGGAGGAGTGATCGAGGACCACACA
>NC_068318.1:31608764-31628764 GCF_025860055.1 Xyrauchen texanus
GTGGCAAAGGCAGCGAGAACTTCCAAGACTTGGCCCACACCATTAAACCCGGACAGCTTTCATTGAGGTGACGCAACAGGGCCAGCTTGTTGCCTTTGGTGGTTTTCGCCGGGTCAACTTGCCTCTGTGGACGACTGCTCTGGAATCCTTGCGGTCTGCCCAGAGTCTGTTTAGTTTTGAATGCCTGAAGATTTGATTCTTCTGGAGGTTTTGCTTTTTTCTCTAGTCTTTTTGGAGTTTTGAACTTGGAGGACATGCGCACCTGCCAATCTTGATTAATTCTATGAAAACACAAATTAAAATGATTTGATTATGAATGTGTTGCTTTGAGTTTGCTTTTTTTACATTGCTGTAGAGGTTATTATTGTTAGTAAAAATGAACATATTTGCACAATTAAGGCAATTATAGTTGAAGGAACATTGGCGCTGCCACAAGCTCATTATTGTTTTAAAAGACCCTATTAGGTGCAAACAAAACAGGGAGAGAGGCAATTGGGATCAAAAATACACTGTGTCAAAATTGCTGTAATTATGAGTTGACAACTCTGAAATTGTCCTCAGAAATGATTTGTTGCTATAGCAACACAACGCTAAAATGGATTCATGTGGAGCTTTTGAGGAATGACAGTAAAATACTTAACTACATAAATCGAACTCGTACAAAAAGTTTAAGAACAGATAATAATATTAAATGCTATTTTGGTAGTTTGTTGGTGGAGTTACCAACTTGTATTTATTAGTCTAAAAAAACGTTTAAAGTGCTTTTTTTAAGCGTAAATGTTATTAGTTTTGTTACATTTGTTAGAAACCAAGACAAAATATCTTAATTTTACTTCAAGTAAATTTATATTGTTTTAAGAATGAGTTTTTGCAGTGTACGAGTTGAATACTTGTAAATACAGTAATTCCTACATAATGTGAATGCAGAATAAAGCAAAACGTTGATAGATATTACGCAACTATATGGAAAGAAATGGTTTAAAATAATATATAATACATTTTGATAAACATTATTGAGCAATCAACAAACCACTATAGTAAGCCAATGTGACAACCCGATCTCATGAAAATAGTATATATTTTACGAATTGGCTATTTCGTGTGATTTTGTTCGTATGAATTTGTACGATTTCATCACATGCAAATGCCCAGATGTGTAATGCATAAGTAAGCATGACTTCTATCGGGAAGACACGCAAGCTTGAGTGAAGTTTAAGATGCCATTTATTTGATAGATGTAAAACAGAAAGTACTGTCTCTCTCTTTGGCGTAGGCCCCGTCCGGCGGTCCGAGGGAGTTGTACTCGGAACCGTCATGTCCTGCCAGAGATAGGAGGCAGGGGCGAGGAGCCTACCCCGCGGGACGAGGCTCAACGGGTGGTGGTGGGGTGGTGGAGGTTGCAGTGTTAGCACACCGAACCAGCAATGTAATAGATTGTGAGCGGACTTACAAAGTAGCGGCTTACTCACATTCCTAGCCAGTCACATTGGCTAGGAATTATCCAGCTAATGATGTGATGATGTACACTTGCTAGTCTTCCCGCTAGAACTACGCTGCGCTTCCATTTCCACACGTGAGGTGTCAAGGACATGATATTAACATTATGCCAATCCCCCAAACCTCTTATCCAAAACTAACTGATCAGTAAAGTGTTTAAGCATGACAGGAAGCTGTTGTGTGTGACAGAAGCAAGTAATTGTCACGTATTAAATGTAAACGATGTCCAGCGACGTCATTGGCTATAATGAAGCTTGTATGAAATCATACGAGTGCAGGCGCATTATATCATACAAATTAGCCAAATGTAGAAAATCTGGACGAATCTTTTCGATTTCACTGTGTGAGAGTGTTGAAATACAATATAGGAGCTTTTTAGAGTCACAAGGCTGTATATATATATATATATATATATATATATATATATATATATACACACACAGTAAACTGCATGTAATGGCATAACCATTGTAAAGAGCATTTCAAAAGCCTCAGAAGGTCAGACAAATGCAGTAAAATGAGATTTGAGGTGAAGTAGGTCCTTACTTTTCCAGAGCACTCTTCTGTATCCTGTCTTCTTCCTGTCGGAGTTTTTGCCCACACTCCCTCAGTCTGATCTCCCAGACATCCTTCATAATTGACGCACCACATGCTAACACCTCTGGGATTTTATCCGCCATTGTAGTGACTCCTGCTGTCAGTAATGATTAACCTGTCAGTGAAAAGAACATGACAGACTCAATGCTCTCTTGCTGAGCATAAAATGCACTAAAAAATAATTCGTATTATTTACTCGTGCTCATGTTGTTCCAAACCGGTATGACTTCCTTTCTTCTGTGGAACACAGATTAGAAGTTAGACAGAATGTCACTTTTGAATGTGTTTTTCCATGGAATGAAAGTGAATGGTGACCGAGGCTGTCATTCTGCCTAATAACTGCTTTCCAATTGCACAGAAAAAAAATTCATTTTGGAGTGAACTATGCCTTATCTAAAAGCATGTGTCTGATGAAGTCATTAAGCCAGAACAGGCAATTTAAAAAAAAATTACACTTTGCAAACAAATGCAAAAAAATACTATTTGCATTTGAATTTAATTGGCTGATTTGATTGTTTAATGCATTTTTCAGAGCACCTTATTATGCATAAGCAATTCCGTATGAAATTGCTCCTACGATTCATTCTCTGATCCATGTTTAAAATCGCATTACTGCATTGCACTTTTATACTGTGTCTATTGCAAGCCATATTATGTGTCATTTCATCAATTCCAATACAATACGTCCAATACTGCTGTTTATCAGAGGTTATGTCAACAAAACAAACATGTATTTCTGTGCAAAAATGCATGAATGAAATGAAAGCTTGCTTACCCACCTGACTGTTCCCAGTAAATTTTAAGAGCCACTTGTTCGCTGGCATTAGGAGCAGCTTTTATATACTGCTAAGTGTAACTTAACTGGCTCGTGTCACCAGGGCTCTTGACCCGGCTATTTTTAACACGGACGGGTCAGATGGCTCCTGGTGAAAATGACAGAAATGCCACAGAGAAGAACGGAGAGTACTTCAATAACACGAGACATTAAAAAGGATGTTGTTTTGTCATCCTTGTAGGTACTGATTCATTTTGAGGGCATTGGATCATTTTGAGTCTTGAAAATGAGTTCTGTCAAGACATGCGTCGATGATAGATTTGGTAATTAATTAATTGCATTTTTAGGTTGTATATGACCCTTCTGATCATTAAAAGCAGCTCTGCTTATAACCTTTAATGTGGGATATATTCCAGTTATGCATATATATATATATATATCGCAACCATGTCACTAGAAAATTAAGTTTGCATGAACATGACTGGTTGAAATATGTTATGAATTCAAAATCTGCACTTGGACATGACATCCAGTCGAAACAGCATATGTTTGGGTGTACAGTATTAGTAAGTAAAAATAGCCATGAACAAGTTGTTCCTTCTGAACCACCAAGTGCTGCATGTTTAGTGCAGTGTTAGTGTGTTACTCACTATTAAAGTCAACATGAAATACCCTCCATAACCAATTTAACTTCCATAATCTAACGTATTTTCCGAATGCAACAGGATATTCAAGAGATAATGCAAGTGGTCCTTGATTTTTATCTACTGGAAATAAACCAGATTGAGAAAAGGGGCGTAACCAAAATGAAGCTATTTAGCTGAAAGGAAGGGACTGAAAAATCACAGGGCTTGGTGATGTCATCCAAAAAGATGTTTTAGAAAAAGAGTTATTACATGTTGAGGAAAGGTTGCAAAGAATTTCTTCTTGTTGTTGAAAGGAATGTTCCAGGTTCAGTACAAGTTAAGCTCAATCGTACTGTGACCCTGAGGTGCACAACACAATCAAATTTACAAAGCAAACAAAAGTTCTCAACACAAATAAAATAATAATATTATTTGTGGCTTAATTTATTATTTGTATTGTAGTTTAATGTATTTGTGTTGTGGTTTAATGTATTTGTGTTGTGGTTTAATGTATTTGTGTTGTAGTTTAATGTATTTGTGTTGTGGTTTAATGTATTTGTGTTGTGGTTTAATGTATTTGTGTTGTAGTTTAATGTATTTGTGTTGTAGCTTAATGTATTTGTGTTGTGGTTTAATGTATTTGTGTTGTAGTTTAATGTATTTGTGTTGTAGCTTAATGTATTTGTGCTGTAGCTTAACGTATTTGTACTGTAGCTTAACGCATCTGTGCTGTGGCTTAACGTATTTGCGCTGTGGCTTAACGCATCTGCGCTGCAGCCTAACGTATCTGTGCCGTGTTCAACGCATCTGTGCTGCGGCCTAACGTATCTTGCGCTCGTAGCCTAACGCATCTGCGCTGCAGCTCAACGCATCTGCGCTGCGGCTTAACGCATCTGCGCTGTAGCTCAACGCATCTGCGCTGTAGCCTAACGCATCTGCGCTGCGGCCTAACGCATCTGCGCTGCGGCTCAACGCATCTGCGCTGCAGCCTAACGCATCTGCGCCGTAGCCTAACGTATCTGCGCTGCAGCTCAACGCATCTGCGCTGCAGCTTAACGCATCTGCGTCGCAGCTCAACGCATCTGCGCTGCGGCCTAACGCATCTGCGCCGTGGCTCAACGCATCTGCGCTGCAGCTTCAACGCATCTGCGCCGTGGCCTAACGCATCTGCGCTGCGGCCTAACGCATCTGCGCTGTAGTTTAACGCATCTGCGCCGTAGCTCAACGCATCTGCGTCGCAGCTTAACGCATCTGCGCTGTAGCTCAACGCATCTGCGCTGTGGCCTAACGCATCTGCGCCGTAGCCCAACGTATCTGCGTCGTAGCCCAACGCATCTGCGCTGCGGCTTAACGTATTTGTGTCGTGGCTTAACGTATCTGTGCTTGTAGCTTAACGTATTTGTGTTGTGGCTTAACGCATCTGTGCTGCAGCCTAACGCATCTGTGCTGTGGCTTAACGTATCTGCGCTGTGCTAACGTACGTGCGCTGTGGCCTAACGCATTTGTGCTGTAGCTTAACTCATCTGTGCTGCGGCCTAACGCATCTGCGCTGTAGCTTAACGCATTTGTGCTGCGGCTTAACGTATTTGTGTTGTGGTTTAATGTATTTGTGTTGTGGCTTAATGTATCTGTGTTGTGGTTTAACGCATTTGTGTTGTGGTTTAATGTATTTGTGTTGTGGTTTAATGTATTTGTGTTGTAGTTTAACGTATTTGTGTTGTGGTTTAATGTATTTGTGTTGTAGTTTAATGTATTTGTGTTGTAGTTTAAGGTATTTGTGTTGTGGTTTAATGTATTTGTGTTGTGGTTTAATGTATTTGTGTTGTAGTTTAAGGTATTTGTGTTTTGGTTTAATGTATTTGTGTTGTAGTTTAAAGGGGTCATGACATGGTTTTTTTTATTGTATTATTATGTTCCCTTAGGTGCAATTATAGTATTAATATATTTTTTTTAAGAAAAACTTTTAAAATCTAGTGATTTATGACCTTTTCCCACCCTGTTTCTCATCCTCTGATTCAAACAGTCTGTTTTGGGGGCGCTTCCATTTAAGACTTCAGTGTTAACGCTCACTGTTATGATTGGCTAACGCCAGTGCCTATGTATCAATTATTGACGCTTCCAGCCAGAACAATATGCAAGTAAACTAAGTAAAAACACTGTGATTATTCATAATGAATGAAATTGCGCTTTAAAAAGTAGTTTAAAGTTTAAAATAGATTACTTACAGTTTAGCGCCGCCGTTGTTCCCAGAATAGTCGGCACAGACTTATCTTTGAGCTAACAGTTTTCTGGCAAAGCCAGCATCATATTGAGATTTGTTCTCAAAACAGTCATCCTTAAAATGTACAGAACAAACGCTTAAGTTAACACTGCCGTGACTGGGACGTCCGCAAAAAATAAACTGCATCCATTTTTCCCTGACGCCTGGATCTTTCGGCAGCTTATTCAGAGGTTTTGTTTGACCACAGCCAGGAACAGCACATCTGTGTGGCATCGTAATTTTCCTGTGCACAAGTAGTCTCTGTCAGAGCTCGCTGTCCATCGACTGAACACTTGTGAGGCGCACGGCGCATACGTAAATGAGCGTAGTTGTCTTGGCGCTTAAAGCGTAGTTATCTTGTGCTGGAGGCGGTCATATGCAAACGCTGTTACGCCACTTCTAACCGACACGCCACTTCTAACCATGAATCCAGAACGAGCTGTATTTTGAGCTTGATTAAATAAATGATTCGCTTAGAATGGGGAGGACGCCTTAAAATATTAAACTTGCAGGACGCTTTAATGATACAAAGACCTCTTATATACCAAAAGATCAAGGCAAATTTGGTTTCTCATGTCATGACCCCTTTAATGTATTTGTGTTGTGGTTTAATTTATTTGTGTTGTGGTTTAATGTATTTGTGTTGTGGTTTAATGTATTTGTGTTGTAGTTTAATGTATTTGTGTTGTGGTTTAATGTATTTGTGTTGTAGTTTAATGTATTTGTGTTGTAGTTTAATGTATTTGTGCTGTGGTTTAATTCTATTTGTGTTGTAGCTTCAATTTATTTGTGTTGTAGCTTAATGTATTTGTGTTGTGGCTTAATCTCATTTGCGTTGTAGCTTAACGTATCTGCGTTGTGGCTTAATGTATCTGCGCTGTAGCCTAACGTATCTTGCGCTGCAGCTTAACTCATTTGTGCTGCAGCCTAACTCATCTGCGCTCGCAGCTCTAACGTACCTGCGCTGCAGCCTAACGCATCTGCGCTGCAGCTCAACGCATCTGTACTGCGGCCTAACGCATCTGCGCTGCGGCCTCAACGCATCTGCGCTGCGGCCTAACGCATCTGCGCTGCGGCCTAACGCATCTGCGCTGCGGCCTAACGCATCTGCGCTGTGGCCTAACGCATCTGCGCCGCAGCCTAACGTATCTGCGCTGCAGCTTAACTCATCTGTACTGCAGCCTAACGCATCTGCGCTCGTAGCCCAACGCATCTTGCGCTGCGGCCTAACGCATCTGCGCTGCGGCCTAACGCATCTGCGCTCGTAGCCTAACGCATCTGCGCCGCAGCCTCAACGCATCTGCGCTCGTAGCTTCAACGCATCTGCGCCGCAGCCTAACGCACTCTGCGCTGCGGCCTAACGCATCTGCGCTGCGGCCTAACGCATCTGCGCCGAAGCTTCAACGCATCTTGCGCTCGCAGCTTCAACGCATCTGCGCCGTAGCCTCAACGCATCTGCGCTCGCAGCCTCAACGCATCTTGCGCTGCAGCCTAACTCATCTTGCGCCGCAGCTTCAACGCATCTGCGCCGCAGCCTAACTCATCTGCGCTGCAGCCCAACGCACCTGCGCTCGTAGCCTCAACCCATCTGCGCCGCAGCTTCAACGCATCTGCGCTGCAGCCTAACCCATCTGCGCTGCAGCCTCAACGCACCTGCGCTGCAGCCTAACGCACCTGCGCTGCAGCTTCAACGCATCTTGCGCTGCAGCTTAACTCATCTGCGCCGCAGCCTAACGCATCTGCGCTCGCAGCCTCAACTCATCTGCGCCGTAGCTCAACGCACTCTGCGCTGTAGCTTCAACGCATCTTGCGCCGCAGCCTAATCTCATCTGCGCCTGCAGCCTCAACGCATCTGCGCCTGCAGCCTAACTCATCTGCGCCGTAGCTCAACTCATCTGCGCCGCATCTTCAACGCATCTTGCGCTCGCAGCCTAACTCATCTTGCGCCGTAGCTTCAACGCATCTGCGCTGCAGCTCAACGCATCTTGCGCTGCAGCCTAACTCATCTGCGCTGCAGCCCAACGCACCTGCGCTCGCAGCTCAACTCCATCTTGCGCTGCAGCCCAACGCATCTGCGCTGCGGCCTCAACGCATCTGCGCCGCGGCCTCAACGCACCTGCGCCGTAGCCTCAACATACCTGCGCCGTAGCTCAACTCATCTGCGCCGCAGCCTAACGCACCTGCGCCTGCAGCCTCAACGCATCTGCGCCGTAGCTTCAACTCCATCTGCGCTGCAGCCTAACGCACCTGCGCCGTGCAGCCTAACGCAATCTTGCGCTGCAGCTCAACTCATCTTGCGCTGCAGCCTAACGCATCTGCGCTGCAGCTTCAACCCATCTTGCGCTGCAGCTTAACTCCATCTGCGCTGTAGCTCAACGCATCTGCGTCGCAGCTTAACTCCATCTTGTGCTGTAGCCTAGCGCATCTGCGCTGTAGCTTAACGCATCTTGCGCTGTGTAGCTTAACGCATCTGTGCTGCAGCTTCATTCTATCTGTGCTGTAGCTTAATGTATTTGTGTTGTAGTTTAATGTATTTGTGTTGTAGTTTAATGTATTTGTGTTGTAGCTTAATTTATTTGTGTTGTAGTTTAATTTATTTGTGTTGTGGTGTATTTAAGTCAATGTGGCCAAGGTTCTGTAAATGTTAAAATACTTTCTGTTTCAGAAATATAGCCACTAGACATAAACAATACGTGTTTGAACATGATTTTACTACGTTAAACAGGTGTTACAGCGTTATTTTTTGTGTTAATCAACATAATGCCTTAAATGCTGTCAATTGAACTTAACTTGTATTGAACCTGGAACAATCTTTTAAATATCTTTATGAAGCCGATTTATCATAAAATATGGCCTCATTTTGATCTCCCATATTAATTTTTCAGTTGCTACCTGCACGTGGTGTATTTGGATATTTTCATAACGCATTTCATTCTCAAGCGCTGCTGTATGTTGCATATACACGAAAAATAAAACTTTTGACTTGAATTTAGAATCTCACATTGTAGTTTCTGTATTTTTTCTAGAAAAAGTTTCCACTCTTTTATTTGTTGAACATTTGTCTCAATCTAGTCCTCAATGCCGTGTCTCTTCCATCATGCCAGTAACAATACTTTCAATTCGCAGCACATTTGTCCTTGTTTCTCACAGAAGTTGCTGACATCTCCAGTCTTAACCTTTCAAACTGAGTGAAAAGCCGCGCGCTGCCATTCAGACAGCAGACAGCTCATTAGGACTGGGAGCGTCAACCTTTGCATGCCTGATAATGATTTCGCTGTCATTACAATGTCAGTTTTCAGAATATAAATCACAATAATCACGACTGTCAAATGTTCCCTATATGAAGTTGAAACCTATACTCACTGTCACGGCATAGAATGACACAGATAGTCAATCAATAAACCCATGTCAACTTATCCTAATTAAAATATTGCAGTATAGCAACCCAAAAGCAAGCTACTTAAATGCATTTGGAGCAGCATATAAAGGAATCGTTCACTCAAAAATGTACATTTTGTGATTATTTACACATCCTCATCATTCCCAACGTGTATGACTACCTTAACATTACAGAACACAAAAGGAACAATGTTGAAGTATCTTCACACGGCTCTTTTCCAGACAGCAACTGTTTATGACCATGTCTGTCAATAGCAGAATTAAGATTTGAAACAACACGAGGGTGATTCAATTACGCAAGATTAGCAAGATCAGTGCAGAAGAAGAAGAAGTTACTTTTAGCATAATGTTTAAAGTCAAAATAGTCAAGGTTAGCACCTTTTACATGCATAAATGTCATTGAAACGTCACTGTAAACATGTGCGTGCTCCTAAAAGGCCCGTCTCGCCATTATGCAGAAGCTTGTTAATTATGGGAACGAAACACAAAGATATGTAAATTAATTACGTAAATCTGAGCCCGTGTGCAATTGGCTTCAGTGAGATCACTCTATTATACATAAATTACCCAGAGAGCTGCTCTCCAGGGCAACTGCAGTATAATGAAACGGTGGTTTCTAATTTCCTCGCCGTGCAGGAATCATCTTTTATAGAACATATACTTCGCCAGGGATCAAATCCCTTGTGATATAGTGATGAAGTTACATGGATTTAATCAGTTATCTCACTGTGATAGTGATTATATTTTTTAAAGCCGTGTATTTTAAAAACTGCATGAAATTATAATGGACGTTTCGTGGGTTTTATTGCCAGGTGTACTCGTAAAAGTTGACAAAATCAACTATAAATAGACTTTCCTACTGTTTCCTACAGCACAGTTCAGCAGCACTGCTACTGAATATAACGATGTATTCACTCCCAGCCCGAACATTCGGTGCAAACGTTTGTTGCAAACTAGCTTTTGAATAGGAACAATGGATTCCTTTGGCTGGTTTCACACCAGTTGAGACATATCGTGCACCAACAACATCATCAATCAGATCCTACTCTCCACCCTCTCTAAACTGGGTATCACTGGAACTGTGCTTGACTGGTTCAACTCTTATCTCTCAGAAAGGTCCTTTGAGGTAGCCTGGAGAGGGGAAGTATCCAAGCCATACAAGTTACTTACTGGGGTACCTCATGGATCAGTGCTTGGGCCACTTCTCTTCTCCATATACACAACATCACTGGGACCCATCATCCAGTCACATGGTTTCTCTTACCACTGCTACGCTGATGACACGCAACTCTACTTGTCTTTCCAGCCCAACGACACCACAGTGACTGTTCGAATAGCTGCCTGTCTGGCAGACATCTCGGCCTGGATGAAGGAACACCACCTTCAACTCAACCCTGCCAAGACCGAACTCCTTGTCTTTCCAGCCAACCCGGCTGTTGAACACAACATCACCGTGCAGCTGGGCCCAACTACAGTTTCGCCTTCCAAAACGGTCAGAAATCTAGTGGTAACCATTGATGATGAGCTAAATTTCACAGACCACATTTCAAAGACTGCAAGATCATGTAGATTTACACTAGAATATCAGGAAGATAAGACCCTTCCTCTCTGTACATGCCACACAACTGCTTGTTCAGTCCCTTGTCATCACTAGACTGGACTACTGTAACGCTCTCATTGCAGGTCTTCCTGCATGTGCGATTAGACCTCTCCAAATGATCCAGAATGCAGCAGCACGTCTGGTCTTTAATGAACCTAAGAGAGCACACGTTACACCACTCTTTGTCTCTCTCCACTGGCTGCCGGTTCATGCACGTTTTAAATTCAAGGCCCTGATGCTGGCATATAAAACAGTCACTGGGTCTGCTCCAGCATACCTAAAAACATTTATGCAGAGCTACGTTCACACCAGAAGCCTGCGGTCGGCTAAGGAACGCCGCCTTGTCGTACCAAAACAAAGAGGCACCAAAACACTTTCCCGGACTTTCAGTTTCATCATACCACGGTGGTGGAATGACCTTCCCAACTCGATCCGGGAAGCTAACTCACTCTCTATCTTCAAAAAACGGCTAAAAACACATATTTTCCAAAAGCACTTAACCGGTCAATAAAAAAAAATATATATATATATTTACATTTCTTGTTGCACTTAAATCTGTTTTGTATACTATTATGATGATCGTGAAACTTTGTAATATGGCACTTTTTGTACCACTGTCGATGATTCGCTGATGTTCTTCCTCTTTTGTAAGTCGCTTTGGATAAAAGCGTCTGCCAAATGAATAAATGTAATGTAAATGTAAACAATACAAAGTGTTTTTATTTTTATTATTAAACCGGCAAGATAAAAGTCTGGTGATTTTTCCAGAGTGGCCAGTGGCACTGGACGTGCAGATGTTGATGACTTTAAACGCCCCTAGAAATTATAAAAGGCTGCAGTTCATGAGTTATGCAGGTAAATAAATGGCTTGACAAACAGATTTAAAGGGATAGTTCACCTTAAAATGAGATGTACTCACCCTCATGCCATTGCTGATGTATATGGCTGTCTCTCTTCTGCAGAACACAAATGAAGATTTTTAGAAGTATATGTCAGCTCTGTCAGTCCATACAATGCAAGTGAATGGTGACCAGCTCCAAAAAGCACATAAAGGCAGCATAAAATACTCCAGTACTTAAATCCATGTCTTCAGAAGTGATATGATAGGTTTGGGTGAGACACAGATCAATATTTAAGTCCTTTTTTCCCTATAAATTCTCCTCTTTGCCCAGTAGGTGGCGATATTCATGATGAATGCGAATTGCCAAAAACAAAAGAAGAATGTGAAAGTGAAAGTGGAGATTTATAGTAAATAAAAATGACTTCAATATTGATCTGTTTCTCACTCACAACTATCATATTGCTGTTGACTCTAAATGATGATTCACAAAAGTTTTTCATTACTCCTTTACACTTCTCCCACCAACCTCTCTCTTCACCCCCCGCACTCTATTGCCCCCCCTGTGGACACAAGACTATAGCTCAACTTAACAATCTCCCATTTGCAAAACAAAACAAAAACAAAATAAAACACTCAATACATATATTACAGGAACATCTCAAAGAGGAAATTAACATTGACATTTTGTAGAGCGGAGGAGGGCGGGGCCGGGCTGGAACAACGCACGCCTGGTCTCCAATCAGCCTGATGGGGGCGCGCGAGGGATAAAGGCGGCTGGTGACGACGGTTCGAGAGAGAGAATGACATGCAGCTGCTCTGTGTTTATGTTTGTGTGTTTTTCGTTTACTATTAAAACTATTATTTATATTGCCAAGCCGGTTCTCGCCGCCTCCTTCCCGTGTTTCGGCACCAATGTAAAGCGGTTTATGGGTTTTGTTTTTTTGTTATTTAGACTTTTTCATGCTCCCATACACCCTCACTTAAAGTCTTCAGAAGAATGTAGATGCCCCCTTTTTAGATAGACAATCAGCAAGCTGTCAATGCCATCGGCGAGTGCCAAGGTTTATCCTGTCAAAGTAGTTCTGACAACTCTTCTGATTCTCTTACACTGCCAGGAGATTTTTCCATCTTCTCCCATCAACAAGACAAGGTGGCCACCGTGAGTACCACCATCTGAAAGATTTCCCATCGAGGCATCACTGAACACAAACCGTTTTAGGGAGCTGACACTTCCTAGGTCCCTTCCTCTGACTTCGGTTTTCTGATCATCTTGTTTGCATCCTGTAAAGTCTGAACAGTAGCGTGTTTTGTAGTAGAAGCAAGGATAGATGTGTCACACGTTACATCTGGTCTACTCTGTCTGGCAACCCAAAGAATTTGGCCAGTCTTTAGACCCTCGGCATGTCAGACCCGCAGTCTGTCAGCGGAGCCTCATGTTGCACAGCTCCGGCCGGATCCCCAACAATGAACGGAAGACATGAGAAGCAAGAATTCCAGTTAATTCACCACTGTCATCTGGGCTGGACTGGTAATCTGGCATACCGAGCATTTTCCAGGCGGGCCGACACACTTTGGGGGGCGATCAGGGAAGGTCTGGCCATCGGGAGAACCGAGGGGTCCGGTGGGACGGCCTGGAATGTGCCGAATGGGCCACAATAAGCTAAAATGTGCCCCCGCGTTATGCAGAACAGACCACAAAACGGATACGCAAAAAAGGACAGCGAACACCCCCGCTCAACAACTCTTGGCTCAACCCTCCCGGCTCAACAACTTTTGATACAGTTAATGTAAAATACCAGGTCGGTTTCTCTTCCCAGTCAAGCTCTGACTGTCATCTATCCAGTTGAACACCGCAGGGTCAATCTGTGATACACGACCCCCCAGCTCCTGCATGGTACCTTTAACCTTGTTGTACCAGTACAGAGAGGCATCTGCCAGCCCATACCCACATTTATTCAACTTCCACAGCGTTCCTTTGCACTGCGCTTCTGGTGGAGGACGAATTAAGACATTTCTAGCCAACACTTTCCCTTGTAGAAAGGCCCCAATCCTTAGGGAATCCGAAGCACATGTTGGTGAGTCTTTAGGAAGGTCACTGATATTTATTTCTTTTGCGAGTAAGCTAGCCTTCGGCTATAAACCATCAGGTGTTTCTTTAACAGAGCACTGATGCATTTTTGACTATCATCATTCACCACCTTAAATACACCATTTATTTTCCAATTGTCCAGCTCAGACTTTTTGCTGCGACAAAAGGCTCGTCTTCAATGACCAACACATCACTTTCATGATGATTACTACTTGGCAACGTACTATCTGGGGAAACAACCTGAAGGTCATCCACTTGTCATCCACAGCTGACCCAGTAGTGCCTATAACCATCTCTGGGTGAATGTACTGTAGATTGTACCAGTGTTTAGCTTTTCCTGCTCTGCCAACGTTTCATTGTAACTTGAGGCTATGGGGATCACAGTATGTTCCTCATCATGGAGTGGTGGTGGCGTAGAGAGCTAAAGCACTGAACTGGTAATCAGAAGATTGCTGGTTCGATCCTCACAGGCACCACCATTGTGTCCTTGAGTAAGGCACTTAACTCCAGGTTGCTCCGGGAGGATTGTCCCTGTAATAAGTGCACTGTAAGTCACTTTGGATAAAAGTGTCTGCCAAATGCATAAATGTAAATGTAAATGATTACCTGAACAGGACAGCAGCTTTTTGAGTCTGTCTACGGAGGCATGTCCAAACAGTTTATGCAATTTCAAAAGGACTTTCCTTTTATCTTTTGTAGTCTTGTTCTCTGTCACAGTTATAACTTCATCTTCACTAAATTTTCAGTGTCACATGACAGATTCTTCTGCATTAGGGTCACACAGTAATGTCCCGATGATGTAAGTTCAAGGCTTACAGGGTGCTTGAACATTGTCTCTTTGTCATTTTGAAGATCCAGAATGGCCCCTGCCTTTTTTAGTGAAGCTTTACTCAAAAGCAATGGGATCTCTGCTGGAACTACTTCAGTCTCTGTGACATTTAGTGTTTCCAATTATGGCTGGACATTTTACTTTCTTTGTAGAGTGTACAACTCTTCCATCGCCAAATCTGAAAGCTCTTGCACTATCTGTGTGCATCATTTTCTTAAGCTCTGCTGGTTTCAGTCCACTGACATAATGATCAAACCATTTCTGTTGCACCGCTTTTTGCAAGCTGATCCAAGAGATTCAACCATGAATAATTCTGCGTTTGACAAGGAATCACTGGAAAACAGTGTGATTTTACACTGCTCTACGTCCTCTATCAGCTTGGCATGTTCATCTCTGTGAGGGCAATCCTTAGCCCAGTGATACGTGCTTTGACAAATTGCACATTTGGAGCGCCTAACATATCTATCAAGATTTGTACCTGGCAGTGTTTTTGTAAACGCAACTTCTCTCTCTCACTGGAATCGGTGAAATATGCGGAATCACCGATATTGTGACTTCCATGCCCCATCTGCCGGCAGGTCAACCCTGCCTTCCTGAATCTGGGAGGGGAGAGGGGTGGGAAACAACCATAATAATTAAAAACACAGGGTACTCACTGTAACAGCGAAATTTAAAAGAGAGGGAAAGGCCAATGTAGAGCGGCAGTGGGAGAGAGAGAGGAGAGAAAAAGAATAATACATTTGCCGATTATCCGATACGCCGTAGCTTGGTCCTCGGTTACTCCTCCACCCTCTAATGGATGACAGGCACGCCTCCCCAGGCATATCGGAGGCAGCACTCCGGGCCCTGCCGGATGGAACACCCCGCCACGTTCTTGGGAATCCAAAGGAGTCTCCCCCGCCCCTGCCAGCGGTTCTCCCACTCCAGGCGGTCGGCAGGGAGCCCCTCCCCGTTCGTGGTCGGTACTACCCCGCCGCGTTTAGCGGCTGATAGGGGTCTCCCCCTGCCCCTGGCAGCAGTTCTCCTTCTCCAGGTGGTCGGCTAGGAGCCCCTTCTCCCCTCGCGGTTGGCGGCCGTTCGTCTGCTCTCAGGCGGCCGGGCTCCTCCGTACCCCGGTAGATGGCTGTGACTGCACCATTGGGGTGGGTGGTAGTGGCGAGGACTCTACTACGGTGCACCTTCCACCTTCCCGGGTTTCGGCACCAGCGTAAAGGGATAAAAGGGAAAGGAGGAGGCGAGAACCAGCTTGATAATATAAATAATTGTTTAATAATAAATTGAACCAAAAAGACAAACACACACACACACACACACAGGTGTCGGGCAGCTGCCCATGTCGCACTCCCGTCTCCAGTCAGCCCTTATCCCTCTCGGAGGCTTGATTAGCCTGATTAGGGGCCGGGTGTGTAGCATCATGACCCGGCCCCTGCCCTCCGCCCTGCCACACAATATGAACTCTCATCCACACACACAAACTAACTTACTCCTCTTCTCTTCCCCCAACAACCTCTCTCTTCACCCCCGAACTCAAGTGCCCCCCTGTGGACACAAGACTATAGCTCAACTTAACAATTGCTTTAACAATGTGAGGACCAACAGAGCTGAGACATTCTTCTAAAATTCTTCATTTGTGTTCTGCAGAGGAAAGAAAGTCACACACATCTGGAATAGCATGATGAGCATGATTTTTGGGAGAACTATCCCTTTAATTAGGCCTATATTAATCTCATGCATTGACAGCTGCATGCTGAAAGGACCGTACAGTAATGGGAAATTGTTGTACTTTCAGACTTGGTGTGAATACCTTTCGTCAGCAGTTCATCAAATTTACTGTGCAAAACTCAACGCTACGATGTGCTGTTGGTGAATGTCATAGCTGCATATAAGGAGCAAAGATGAGTTTTGAAAAGTTCTGTTGTTTTGATTGTAGTCTAATTTGAGAAATGCATTGCCGAATACAAGTGAATGGAGCAAGCAGGCACATTTAATCTGGATTTGTCCCCTCAAATCACAGTCTCTCTGCTTACCTCTGCTACTCTAATTACCTCACAAATTCCCCCAGCGGGAAATAAGACAAGCTGACAGGCGAAACAGACAGAAATGCACCTGTGAGCAGAAAGAGTAAATCGCCTTTGGACTCATCTATTTCTATAACAAAAGCTGCAGCTCCTGAGTCAACATGAGGACAGCCAGTGCAGCATCAAGATTCGTGACTCTGGCAGCTCATTGGACGATGACATTTTGCTCGTTGGTCATTATCAGACACAATTCCAGCCTTTCAGATAAAGTGCTGCTACATTTGTCTAATTAATTAAGTAATTAAACCTCATTAGGCCATGGTCACAAGCACAAAATAGACTGAAATATGAACTCTGAATTGCTTTGTTGCTTCGTAAATACCCCTCATAATAAGCCCTGTTCAATTATACGTTTTCATGAGTGCATCAGGTCATTAGGACTGATTCATACACCAGATATCTTCATTAAATCTTGAATGTAATTGTTTTTACTGACTTTGTACAAAAGTTCATCATGTTTGAGCCAAAAGCGTGTCAAATGAATCTAAAACGTATTAAATGAAAACATACATAGGGCTCTATTTTCACACAACAATTGTGTGTTACATTTTCGAGAGAGCGCAAGCAAGGGTGACGTTAGGACTTTTGGGTCCCCTTAAAACTTAGCATTTTGTGCCGCCCTATCTTATCGCAACACCTACAACCAGGGCTGGACTGGGAAGAGAAATCGGCCCGGGATTTTACATAGCAACTAACCAAAATTCTTGAGTGGTGGGGGGGGGGGGGTGTTGAGCCAAAAGTTGTTGAGCAGGGGTGGGGTGGTGTTCGCTGTCCTTTTCTGCATATCGCGGCGCAGTTTTGTGGTCCGTTCTGCATAACGCGGCCGCTCATTTTAGCTTAACGAGGCCCATTAGGCCCGTTACGTGGCCGAACCACCGGCCCGCTCGGTTCTCCCGATGGCCAGTCCTCCCCTGATCCGACCCAAAGTGCGTTGGCCCACCGGGAAAATGCCGGTATGCCAGATTCCAAGTCCAGCCCTGCCTACAACATTTTGTTTTGTTTTTTTATTCATTAAAAGTTATCATTATAAATAAACGTGAACATAGGCATGACTGCACACTCAAAATTTGAGTTGGAAAAGTTCATTAAAACAACTTAATGCATTTAAATGGAGGTGTGCTAGCCTGTTAGATGTTAGCGCAGCGTAGTTCTAGCGGGAAGGCTAGCAGTTGTACATCATCGCACCATTAGCTGGGTAACTCCTAGCCAATCACATGCAAGCCGCTGCTTTATAAGTCGCTCACAATCACATTGCTGATTCAGTGTGCTAACACGGCCACCTCCTCCACCCCACCACCACCTGTTGAGTCCCAACTTGCAAGGGGGTAGGCTCCTCGCCCCTGCCTCCTATCTCCAACAGGATATGACGGTTCCGATTACAACGTCTTCGGACCGCTAGACAAGAGTTGGCTCTACGCCAAAGTGCGATATTACATTTCAGTTTTATGTTCACTCCAATCTGCGAGACGTCCTGATTGAATGTCATATACTGCCATCTACAATGTCAAGCACAACATGCAAAACATTCAGTCTAACCTTTAGCCATTCAGGGTCACCCCTCTCAAATGGTCCACCAACTTTATATAGCAACTTCCCTTGATCACTCAGTCGATGTCTGTGCAGAAAATCCTTCCTCTGGAGCGAGAGTGTTCAAGCTGCAAAACAATTCCCTGCAACAATTAGAGAAAATGTTGGCATGAATATAAAAAATTTTAATGGGTCAACAAGGGAAGCTCTCCCAACGGTGATGCATTGTGCTCGGAAATGAAAAGTGCATCAACCTGAGCCGTGCAATTTGCATTTATTTTGCGTTTAAAAAGCATCATTTTTATTTTTCACATGACGGGACATATGGACTGTTTTTCAGATTAAGCGAAAGGCAGACATACATTAAATGTGAAATGCAAAATAGGACAGGCACATCACCCAAGCTTTCATTCAGATAATTGTATGCTTGTTCTGTTTAAAGATAATCATTTTGGTTTTAAATTGAGGTTGAGATTAGAGCAAAAGCAGGTTTTATCACAGAGAAACCAGACTGCATTTATTCTGTATTTTGAAGATTCGTGTGAGTTGTGCTAAAAAGAGATCTTCAATTAAATGTTTGAGAGTTCTGCACCATTCCTGACACCTTCCAGACATAGAAAAGTCTGGAAGGTGTCATGTTGTACTAATCTGAAACTGATAACAAAGGATATAGACAGAAATGGAGCAGAACGTGTAGGCCTATCCCATCGAACACAAGGATTTCCTCAAAGAAAAGTTACTCAAAGAAAACCTCTAATCAGAGGCTGTATATATATATATATATATATATATATATATATATATATATATATATACTTACAGTCTATTCAAATGTCAGTCTGTGGAAACAGAATCACCCAATAATGAATTGGATTTTCATGCATAACTGATCTAAACATATAAAAAAATTACCGAAGCGATTGAGAATTATTTTGCAACCATGCAAGTCAGTGTACTGTATTTTAAGCTTCAATAATACCAACTCCCAAGCTATTATTACACAAGAAAATACACATAAATAAAAACAAGGGTAACACTCTCTCTATGAAGCCCGTTGTGGAGGCGAGGGCGTGGTCGGGCGTTCGTTTGGGCAGAGAGGAAGTGGTAAGGGTTTTCACCGGAGATGAATTGCTAGTAATTGCTGTATATTTGTTCACAGTGAGAGACGGGGCAATAAAAGGGGCCAGACCTCAAAGTGAGGGAGAGAGAGCCCAGCTGAAGCTTTGAATGTGTTGGCAGCTGCCAGTCCCACTAAACAGAACATGTCTGTGTGAAGAACAAACTTTCCCGCTTCCTCGTTCCTCGAACCTGTTACACTCATATTTATAATGCATTAAGTCATTATAATGCATTTATAATGGCTCATAATACACCTTATAATATGTTATAACTTCTCATATATAATTGTAACCACAATTATAATGCATTATAATTAGGGCTGTCGATTTTTAAAAAATTACGCAATTAATCGCAATGCGATAATTGCAATTTCTGAGAAATGAAGCTTGTAGTACCTCCTGTTTCCTCCAGGGGGCAGTAAGTGAAACTTCAGCTGTATGAGCAACACACCGTTTATACAGTGAAGAAACACTTCAGCAGAACAACACAAACATGAGTTACATTCTTGCGTTCAAACACTTGATGTAGCGCAAATCTGAACTAAGAGATCTCAAGATGTGTTTAAAGATTGAGTATTAAACTATATTTAATGACACAGTGACTTAAACATTTTGTTTATGTAATTAATGTAATTAATTTGATTAAAGATGTTAATTGATTGACAGCCCTAATTATAATACTTACCTACTAATAGTTAAACGTTAGAGTATTATAACATTATAATTGTAATATATATATTTATATAAAGTGACAAAAGCAATGC